>NW_020664447.1:851394-917610 GCF_002925995.2 Terrapene triunguis | reverse complement strand
ATGGGAGGACTCACATGTGTAAGCATTCCTTGTGATGTGTGAGATTTAGACAGAGATAGAACAGAAAGGGAACAAGCAGAAGAAAACAGCCACACACAGCACTCACCTCTGCACCAATAAAAGGTGTGGCCCCTGCAGTGCCTATTGCTAATGGCAGCTGGGACACAGGAGGTCTCAAGCTTAGGACCATGGAGTGCTAGTAGGTACATTAGCCAGTCCCTCTTCTTACTACTCAAGAGAGCAAAGAGAGTGATTCTTGATCTGTGTCTGGTTGGTGGACTAGGAGAATGGGGCTCTTTATTAGAAATGGCCAGAAAATGAAAATCCTTTCCTGCCAAAAAAAGTCATAGTTTTTAAAAAAGTTTGTATCCTGAGCCAGGACTCGGCCTCACTGCCTCTCCACCAGCTCCACTCCACCAGCCCCAGACTTCCAGAAAGTGTGACTGGGAAGAGGCTTCCAGACGGGCAGCCATCATTTCAATTCTCCCAATGGAAAATTGAAAGTTTCTAACAAAACTGAAACTTTCCCACAGAAAAATCTGATTTTCTGAAAAGAGGCTTTTCTGTTGGAAAATCATTGCCTACTCCACTCTACTCCCTATGTCCCCTTCCTCCCCAGCATAGGTCAAGGGTTTGTGTTTTTCTTCACCATTTTGGCAGGATAATCTCATGTGGTGAATGTATTAGAACTCCCTCTATCTGGCCTTGAAGACTGGCTACAAGTTGGGACAAATGGTTGTTTATGGTTTGGACCTTAGAAGCATATAAAAGTGCAGTCCCTTGTAGGGACATCAGTCAAATTCTTCCTGAACAAAAGGCAGCAGGGGACACTGCCTGAAGCTGCAAATTTCGGGATAATCAGAGAAGCACGGGGGGATGCTTTTTTGAAGCCTTCAAAGGTAAAGTGTGAACCACTTAAGCCAGTTTTTTGGGTACCTATCTAATGCTGTTAATATTTTCTTGTATGTTTAATAAAAGTTATGGCCAATTGCCCTTACCATATTGGATTTGCCTTGTGTCTTACTACCCCAGGGCTGTGGCACTAACAATATAATGATATAAAATCTAGTGAAGAAAGAGATCATTTATAAATAATCTATGAGTACAGCCTTCCTTTGGTGTGTGGGTATAACTCCCATTAACACGAACATGAGCTACACGGGCCTATTGATGGGTGAATTACACCCCTGACAGAAGTGCGGTTTTTTGCCTGATGGATTTTCTTTGATGAACTTGTTGGCTACTGCACAGCCATGTGTATGTATTTAAGTATTTTTTCAGTGTGTGTATGTATGTGTCTACAGTGATGATGTCAGTTTGACTAAAAATGCAGATAAAGCATTTCTGAAGCCAAAGTGGGCCAAAGCAAATTTTCCCCACATAATCCTTGGTTTGGCCCTTATTTATGAAAACCAGAAAAAGTTTGAAAGAGGAGGGGTTCCAAATTGGTTAGCCCACCAAAAAATAAAAGTGAGGATACTTTCTGAGGGCTTATTTTATAGAAACCGTATGCATGACTTTCACTTTCTAGAAAGTGGTTTTCTCTTGAACACACATCAGAACCATTCATCATAATATAATTGCAAGTTGTCAGTCAGAGCCGCACCCTTCATGCAGTGGCAGGCCGCCAACACATCTGTCAGAAACACTCATAAGCTTCCGTGTGTTATTGTAATCCTCTACAAAAGGAACAAGCCCATTCAGCCAGTCCACATTTTCCAAATAGAACAATGACTTATGTAAGCACCAAGCCTGTCAAAATTATTGCATTTATCCTACAAGCAACACACTGATTGTCAGGTGACCAAAGACTAAAGAACAGACTATCTAAAAACGAAACAAAATTAATCCTTTTCTGCGAGATATTTTTTTAAAATGTATTCACCAAAGCCATACACTGTGAATACAGCAGTGGTTCCTAGTCTATTTGGGTAGAATTGATTGGTGAGGGTGAACGCTTGTGCCCTGTCTGGATCCCCCACTTCTGCCACCATAATCTTCCCTCTTTTTGTCTCTCCATTTTCTCTCTCCCAGCCTCTTCTGTCTCAATTCTACCCCTACTCCTCTTGTTCATGTCTATTATTTTCTGCTTTCCTTGAAGACCACATGCTGCTCAGGATGAGGAAGAAGCATCTGTGGGGGTAGCTCCAGGGAGGCAGGTCTTATTTTCTTGTAGCATTTATACGTATATAAATGAGCATGTGCTGGCATGAATGCTTTGGGGAATGAAACCAGTGGAATGTATTTTAATTCCCTGCTTCCATTGCCCCTCTTGGATTCCCCATTCCCTCCTGAGAAGAGTATGGCTGGCCCAATGTTTAGAGACATGACAGACTATGTAGGACGGCAGTGACATATATGCTCCAGTCTAGCCCTCACTGGGGGCAGTGTAGAGTCACATCAACCCAGGAGGAACACCAGAGAGAGTATGTCTCAGGGAGCGAGTAGGTGAGCAATGGATAGAGTAGAATGCCAGCCCACCATGTGAACCTGTGTATGGAGGCAAAGCCACCATGGCTCTTCCTTGTCCATTTTTCAGTGATTTGCAATCAGGAGATAGTGCAAACAGTCCCTACACACTTCAGAGTGCAGTGTCTATTGTCAGGGGAGTCTGTGTGTGCATCCGCACATTATATAGTGAGCAAGAGCCAGCTCAATCTGGCCCAGAGAGAGCGTGTACACACACAACATACACGTGTATGAAAATGTGAAAGAATATATGATGGCTGAATCAGTTATGAAATTTATTTTCAAGAGTGAGTAGAAGAAGCATTACTCCCAAGTGGCACAGTCATGAGTGAATTATCCCATCTCTCCACACAAATGAAGGTAAAAGCCACAACACATCAGCCATCACGTATAGTCCATATACAATGTTGTTTGTTTTGCTTTATTTGCCCACTGTTTTCATACTCTGGATTGCTGTAAGGGAAAACTGAAAATTCTTGGACTATATATAAATAGAAGGAAGTGAATACTGTAAGACAAATAGGTGAGTTAAATCATCAACTCAATAAATTACAAAAATTAACATGTGGAACATGGCAGACTATATGCTATATTCAAATCACATGCTAGTTATGTACTAAACTGTGCCATGTGCATTAGTAGGGGAAGAAAGAGCAACTCAGAGCACAAACTCAGAGGCCACTTTTGAAAACCAACTGTCAAGAGAAAAGCATATGTTTTTTCCCCCACTTGCAATCTGCTATGTCTCTCTGCTATATCAGAGAGATTTCATCAAACCTATAGAGAAATGTGAGAGACAAGGTGGGTGAAGAAATATCTTTTCTTGGACCAATTTCTGTTGGTGAAAAAGAAAAGTTTTTGAGCTACACAGAGCTCTTCTTCAGGTCTAGGTCCGATGTCCTGGGACCCACATGGCTACAACATCTGTACAAACAACTAATGAAATGTAGCATTCTCATAAGATCACAGCTGAAAAATACATTTCAGACTCCATTAGCTCCCAGTGTATTTGCAGCTATAATACTTGGTCCTGCTTCAGCACAAGCATGTCCCTTCCAGCCCTACAATTCTATGATTCTATAACTGTGTGTGTCTGTATGGCAATATAGTAATGAGCGTGCACATGTGTACACACACATGCACATATCACAAAAACACACCCAAAAGTAAGTGGGTGATGCCTTATTTCTTATCATTGTGAGAGTTAGGATTGCACTATTTTCCTTATAAGATATGCTCAGGAAGGTTTTTTCCCCCCTCATTTACTTTTTAAACTTAGTAATACCAATGACAGTGATCACTTTTCAGGACAAGGTTCAGCATTAACTGTCAATAAAGCATAGGACTGGGAACTTCTATTATTGTTGTTCTTTTAAATCTTAGATTACGGTTAATGCACAAAATGCCCAGGTCAAGGTCAGCTTTTGTGATAGGTGCTGCATAAAACACACAGGAAGAAAAAGTCCCCAACCAAAGGAAGCATACAGTCTAAAAACACAAAGACAGATGAAGGCATAAAACATACAAACAAAATTATCAGGGACAGAATAGACGCACCTCATGTTTGTTCTCTGAGCACAGGGTGGATTTAGTTGTATTTAAATGTGTTGTTTTTAATGTCTATGCAGGTTTCTATGTTTATTGGGTTTTTGGTAGAACTTTTGGGGCGGTGAGAGCTTGGCAAGGTAAAAATAGGGAGAGAGGCATGGCAGGGAGAGGATGTGTTTTAGGTGTGAAAAATAGGGAGAAAACAGAACAGAGGGTTAAATGAAAACTGAGGGGGAAAAGGGGAGTAGTTAATAAAATGGAAGAAAAGGAAGCAGCGTATGAGGGAAAGAAGGAAGGAGAGGAATATTCAGTGACACCAGGTAGCAGAGGGAGTAGGGAACAGAAGAAACAGTCAGTTAAAGTCCACATTTCAAATTTAGTAGATGGGAGGTTTCAGTAGCATCATGAAGGAGCTGGAGCAATGAAAGCTGCTGGGCCTACTCCTGAATGGCAAATGATGGCCAAAGAAGGCTACTCTCAATGGTCCTTGCCAAATGGGCATGGAGGGGGAGGGAGAAGATCGGGGTTATAGCCTCATGCTGGCCACAGGTTCTCTGTGTGACTTTGGACAAGTCACTTAGGGCTTGATATTCAGAGCTGCTGAGAACCCAGACCTCTCCTTAAAGTCAGTGGAAGGCGTGAATGCTTAGTGCCTTTGAAAAATCAGACTCAAAACTCGCCATGCCTCAGTTTTCACACCTCTAGAATGGAAATAATAAAATATTATTTTTCCGCACAGAGATACTGTTTGGAAACAGTGCAAGTGTAAAACAAAAATAATTTCTCAATAAAATTATGTTAAGGGGTTTTTCATATTTTTAAAACTAATTTGAGCAGTACAATAACAGTATTCACTTTTCATTGTCATTATATTAAATCATCTCTCAATATCTGGTATGAATGAGCAGCTCATAACCCAGCTGTATTAATCTGAATGAAATGAAATGTATTAATCATAAATGTATTAATCAACATTATAGTTAAATAAATGCTATATATAAAATGCAACATATTGTGGTTACAAGTACGAAATAAACATTAAAAGCACTTTTTTGGTACCTACGCATGCTATCGACTGCATGGCAAATATCCAAACTAAATTTCAGGTAGCAGATGGCTTGAATAGGATACATGCAAGAAACAGGCAATTTCAATTATCTATGAATATTTCATAAACAGGAAAACTTGCCAAACTGCATTTAAAAAAAAAAATTGACTTGATCAATAATACCATGTAATAAAGATCATAATTTTAAAATAACAATGCAAAGTTATTATGCTTATTCCAACAATAATTTCATAATGAGGAATAAATGAGTATGTACGATAGAAAAGAACTGTCCCAAATATTCATGCTTGGAAGGTGGGACAATTAATTATTCCAAGGACAGCTCATCTAGGTTGTTGGAATGGAATATAATTTCAGCTATTATTTGGAGAAATGGCTGAGTGACAAATCTTGCTCACCTCTCTCGCACAAGTAGACCCATCCTTTGGCTTCTGTCGAACAGCCTATCATTAAACAATAACTGAAACTGTTTTCAATGGGATTACTCAGTAGAAGTAGGATTTAGCCACAGGTCTGATGTAATAATAGTATTACTCTGGATCATACCAGGAACTGAGATATAAAAAGATAAGAACAAAAGGGATCACATTTTGAAAACACTTAGGATGATCCTCAGCTGGTGTAAATTGGCATAGATCCACTGGATCTTTTCTGATTCATACTAGCTGAGGATCTGATTCTCAAGGAGTGTTTTCCTTTCATTTAAACCAAATCAAATATTTTCTCATATTGGTTACAGGTATATAGCACAGTAAGTCATATAGAATAAATAATACCAAAATGCCTTGCAGTTTATCACAGGACAGCTAATTTGCCTAATTACCTACACTAGTATTGCACTACTGTTTCAAAAGAAATATTCTGAGATTTTAGTGGTGATAATGGCTATAAGTTTCATTCAAATCATTGTCTGTTGCTTCTGTATGTTGTACAAGCTCCCACCTATACTCTGTGCATTTAAGTAATAGAAACTTCATTACTGGCTCAATATTTGTATACAGCTTGCAAGAAAACCCAAGATGACCAAGTTCAGATGCATTTGCACTATTTTTGGAAAAGCCATGTACATCAGTTACATCTTTGAAATTTCAAAATTTGATAACTAGACATGATAACAATAATGGCATTTGCTCTGTACATGCAAATTATCTAAGAAGCAATTCGGTAGATACAGTACCTTTAATTTAGAAGCTTTATTAGTCCACTTTTTTCCCCTTTGCAAATATTAAATCCACCAGAAATAAAGGCATTTTGCATCAATAAAGCTCACAACAATTTTGCTCCATGAAATCAGTTAAATCAGTTAAAATCAAGACTTCAACCAGCCCTCCTGAAACCAGATTAAAGATCTGAGTGAAATTGTGGCATCCAAACACAGACAGAATTGAGAGTACTTTTCTCTTATTCTGCACCATTTACAGATTTTATGTAGCAGACTTGCTAATATTACCAAGCAGAATAATGTTTCCAAATATCAGAAATGAAAGTGATAGAGTTCATTGTAAGCTGTGACTCAAAAAAAAGCATTTAATAAGGAAAAATGGCTTTAGTCAACTTAAAAGATGGACATTTTTCTTTTTCTGTGTTTATGAAGAGAATCTGCTCAATGGTAAAATGGCAGGTTATTAGATAGACATTATCTGCACCACCTACAGTTTGGTGCATAGAGCACAATCCCCACTTAGTGGAAATATTACAGAGACATCAAAAACATTTTGAAAAATGGAGTTTGGATATCCAAGAGAATGACTAGGCAGGTGTCTCAACGTGTTCACTGCAACTCTATGTGGTGAGTTCTTGTCCAGGCGACCAGAAGAAATTGGCTTGTTGCCCTTTTAAGGCCTCCCTGTGCAACTGGTAGCAGAGGGGGAGGAAAGGGAAAGTTTACCGGGAGGGAGCAGAAAGCAGCTGGACCAGGATGTGTGCAGCATTGCCGTTCCCACTGAACAGAAGGGGGCGGGAAGTATTTATACCCCATGCGACCCACAGAAGCCCCTTCTCACCTGGATTGGGTTGTTAGCAGATACCCACCCATGAAATCTAAAAAAGGACTGGGTTCCCTCATAATCAGCTGTGGGCATTACACTACTTGCTCCTTTTTCCTTAGCAACTGGGAAGGAATTTTCCCTTCATCTCCAGACTGGCTGAAACTGGGAGGGGTGGGACAGGGAGGTTAGGTTACAATGCACAACCTAATATATAAAACTCATAGCAGATGTCCAGTGCGGGTACTTGGTATGGAAGGGATATGGTTATTGGATCAAATGGACTGAAAAGGGATTTAAAGGAAAGCCACCCTTAAGGGAGCTCAGGAAGAGGCTGAGGCTCCCACTCAAATTTTCAAAAATGGCCAGTGATTTTGGGTGACTAGTCTGAGATAATCTACACCTTGTCTTCAGAGGTACTGAGCATCCACAGCTTCCAGGGACTTCAGTTGAAGTTATGAGTATTGAGCACCCCTGAGAATCAAGCTCAAGGTGTTTCAAGTTAGGCAATTACAATCAGTGACCACTTTTGAAAATTTGGGCCATAAAGTCTCCTTAGCATACATATTCCATGAAAGCTAAGTTCACGCATACAGAGAGCTATTAGGAGGACCATACACATAGTATTGGCTCAACATCACCTCCCACGGAAAAATTCATGGGAAGATAAAACTAACTTGTGGAACTCCACACAGTGAACTTGTCACACAATCTCCTCAGACAAAGAGGTTTATAAGTCTCCAGCCACACAGATGTCCCAAAATCTTCAGGAAAATCCCAGAGAATTCAGAGACACTGTGCCAGCCAGTCCCTCCATATTGTTCCCGCAAAATCCCTCTCTCCCTGGCAGGGCAGCTCACTTAAGAGCCATTCTTCTACTGGATTCCCACCAAGGTTTGCCCTCTACTTCGTTTTCTGGAATTTAAAGGCACAAAGCAGGAGTTGAGCCTGCAGTGAGTACCAATGAATTAAATCTCCACAGGAATTTCCTGTGGCGGTTCCAAAAGATAACTGGTAGACAGAGATTACCCCATTAGAGCTGGCCACTCACCTCTAAATCAACAGAATTCCGACTTACAGTGGTTGCAAAAAGAGCAATCTGTGAGCTTAGGTTAATGTCATATTTTTTTCTGCTGCCCTCCCTCTGATAGCTTTACAAGAACTGGAGTGGAATTGCTACTACTTTCATCCCCTCTATGCCATACTGCACAGGCGATGATGGCCTTGCCCTGTAAGTGAAACACTGAGGGTTCCCCTGTGTAATTTTTTTCCTCTTAGGCACACACAAATTTTTTAAAACATCTGTTTTAAAAAATACAATAGAAAATATTTAAACTTACTTCTAAGGTCAGATAAAATGGATCTGAGTGACCCAACTAAAGGTTTCAAACCAGTAAATCAGTATAGTTAATGTCAATGAACACTAAAGCAGAAACATATGATCTGTTTTACTAATGACATTTCAAAAAAAAACCTCTCTGATTGTTTTGGTAGAAGCCAAATGTTTGTTGGTCAAACCAAGATTTATTTTAGAAAATATAAATTTTCTATAGCATTAGAACTGATTTATGTTCTGCTAAAATCTATTAGATTCGTTTTAGTTTAAGAAGTCTTCTATAATGATTTCTGCACAAGGCCTGCCAAATGTTACTGCTCAGCCCATAACAACATCCAACCTTTTTTTCTGGCTAAGAAACCTTCCTAACTTTATATATAATTAGAACATGTGAGCTATTGTATTTGAAATTTAATACACCTCATTTCAATATGCTGTGGATGTTCCTTACACTTACACAATCAATAAGTGATCCACCATCTTGAGCACACACAGATAAGTAAGTATTTTTCTTGTTTGAAAAGATAATTTGCTGATCCAATGAAATATTTATTGTTGTATGTGACCCCAAAACCTGCACCGGGCAGTGCTATCTTTTGAATCAGAATCAAATCCACATGAACAGAATACATGTTTCTAGAACCTCAAGTGGAGAAAGGAATGCTTTACTAGAACTGAATTATTTGACAACTGGTGAAAAAGGCTATACTGTCACCCCCTCTCTCTCTCTCTCTGACACTTTAGTTACAAAGAACCAAATGGAGAGCAAAGACCCAAAATGAGGTACACAAGAATTGTCACAGTGGGCCAGATTTTTAAAGTGCTCAGCATCCGTAGCTGGGGTTGGATTTTCAAAAGAGCCAAGCTCTTATTCAGGCACTAGAGTGAAGTGACCAGTATTTTCAGAAGTGCTCAGCAATAAGAATAACTGGAGGCATTGGGAGCTGAACATTTCTGAAATCTGGCCCATTTTGGAAACCTTAAAATTATGTTGAGGTTAACTTCTTTAATATCACTATTATTTCCTATTGGGTATTGTATTAGCTAAGTAAGAATTGCAGGATTGGGCCCTATAACATAAGCTTCATGATTGTGATTTGTGTTCTAGATAAGTTACTGAAGTAGCCAGATAATTCCAGGTCTGTAAGAGCTTGTGGCAAATATAGGTTTAACAGAAGGGTCAGATAAAATGTATATGGCCCTCAGTGGCCCTCATACACCCACAACTAAAGGAAACAAAGATTAAAATGCAGAAGTACATGAGGAGGCCATCACATGAAAGAAATTATGTACGCTTGAAACGATATTCAATGCTAAGAGATGACATCCTTTTATTTGAGTCTGAATCCTCTATCCCAGTGATTTATGTTTGCACATTTGGAGTATGTCAATTAAATAATTTATATTATTACAATGTTTTGTGATTTAATGGGCTTAAAACTGCTTTAGATAGCCAAGGGTCTTACATGTCATATGTACCTCAATGGAATTGGAAACTAAAATGCATATAGCCTTATTGTTAAAAATATTAATAGATATTTTACAGAAATAAAAAAAAAACCATCCATAGATCACAAAGCACTACACTGTGAGGGATCAAACCCTGCGTCCCCAGGCAGTGCTCAGACTGTGGCCACCACCCAGCAGCTCAAGTGAACCAGTGGAGAAGAGGGCTAGTGAAACCCTAGCTCACAAAGGACCCTATTCATGAAGCTCCTGATTAGTGGACACGTCCAACCCCACTGATTGGCTGGGATGCACTACTTACACCTGGAAGAGGCATAGGAAGTTTTAGATGAATCCCTGGCTGACTGCTACTACGGACCCTGCCTACTTGTCTCATTCCTAAGCCCGGGCTTCCTGCCAGTTTCTTACCCCAGACCCCTGTCTGCTCCCAGTTCCTGCTGTCCTGCTTCCCTCTAGATTCCTGCTTCTATGCCCTACTCGACACTGAGTCTGGCTTCAACCCCTGGCTTGGTACCTGTGTCTTTGGCACTGACCTGAGGCTTGATTCCTGCCTCTGGCTCTGACTCTGGCTCCTGATTCTAACCATTAGGTCTGACAACCAAAACTCCGGTCCCTACATGCACACAGATGGGTAAGCATCTCAGTTTCCATCCAGATGGAATAGCTGAAGCAGAGAGGTTAATAGATTTACCCAAAGTCAAAACAAGACATTGGCAGAATTGGGATTAGTATCAAATTCTCCCAGCCAACCCACTCAGTCTAAACCAAACAAAAACAAAACTTGAAGGAGGCAACTGCTTAATATATGGTGTGTCTATAGGCTGGGATTTTCAAAGCAGCAGAGGGGATTCTGACACCCAGTTCTCATTAATTGTAGTGGAAAATGAGGGTCCAAATCCCGTAGGCAGTTTTGCAAATCCCAACCCAAGTGACCCTTTAGGTGGAAAGCACTGTACAGTATTATCTAGGGTGTATCTTTATCTCAGAGTTTTATTAAAAATGAATCCCCATTGTTTTCCTCCTCCTTGGCATGGGATGTTATCTAAGTAAGTTTCTCACTTGTGGCTGTTACATGAGAAGCATTTTTTTTTTGTACTACTGCCAAGGAACAATCTAAAATGTGTCTTTAGAGCATGGCTCTGAAATAGAGGACAAAGAAAACATGCAGCAACATAATTGTTGCTCAGAGATAAAAGTACATCAACTTTAAATTGGTGAATTGTTCTGAACAAAAAACTTTTAGAAATATATATGTTTTATTCCACTTGTAATAGAAATATCTGGAATTAGTAGAATGTCTAACTTCTCACCTAATCATTTTTACTTTCTATCTGCCCATCTTTATGACTAACACCTTAGCATTCAAACAAGTACTATGCCGGAAAAAAAAATAAAAAAATAAAACCTGTATAAATGACAGAGTGTTCAACCATGAACACATTGTCTTTTATGAATATTATAATCACGGAATCAATAAGCCTACAAAGAAAAAACAGGACACAAAACGTGTTTTGTCATTTCTGACGAAGTTATAAAAACAACAGACATTCAATATGCCAAGTGTTCTTCAATCCTTCATAATCATAGCCTTATTGAAGTGAGGACAAAAAGGGTCTAATTGCATAGGAGCAATCTCAATGTAATAGGTTATACACCCAGGCACTGCTGCACAATACAACAAAAACAACGTTCCCTGTGTATAGCAGAATGTCATCTCTCATTTTCAGGCAATTACCTTCTTTCTTGTCAACAGTTTTAATAACCTCCATCATCTCTAAAAGACTTTTGCTTCAGTTAAATAATTTTCAGCTTTTTAATATGCAAATGTGCTTGTTCATATGCATGGGTGAAGTGGCGCTGCTACTTGAAATGTGTCAGTACATTGTGGAGCACCTGCACCTCGGGGAAGCTTGATTTAATTGACACCTAATACTATTCATTATTCCACTTAGCGAGCAACTCCTATTAGTCACCTGTAGGTTTTCCTATAAGCAGTGCTTTGGCCACCAATGAAAATATGAATATTTCTATAAATAGAATGGCCATATTTAGTAAAGGGGGTTACTACTGGTGAGCCTGGAACATCTCGTTAGGAATATTTTTTTTCCAAGAATGTTGTTTTTATTCCCCAAAAACATTTTTGACTATGGAGTATGATGTATGTCGACAGCAGCTCCTGTATGACAATTTTTTATATACATCAAGTAAGAATACTCTAATATCTATAATTTTATTAAATTGAACATTTTCTTAATTCTCCAAAATAGAAACAGAAACAAGGAAGCAAAGTGTGTAGTTATTATTAGTTGTGGCCACTATCGCCCTAAGGTGTGGTTTAATCTGAGGTTCCTTCCTTATCCTTTATGTAATCTGCGCATATTACTGAAAGTACAAAGAAATGCAGAATTTCAGGTTCTTATTAACTTATTCTGTAACAAATGTTTACCATTGCAATTTAGTCTTATAACGCTAATAGCCCATTTAATTCAATTGTATAGAATGTGCTACAGAAATCTTTAAATCATCAACTGAAATAAGTGTGCTGAGTATGGGATTCTGTGTCTTTACTTATATGAATACAATAAATATATTCCATACGTGATTACAGTTTCAGTCTCTTACTGTTCTTTTATTACGGTATTAGAATTGAGGCATAGTACACTGTATGTGCTGACTTGATGGTATTGGGGCTGTTTCTTTACCACATGGTCTGTAACCTTATTGTTCAGGCCACATTTCTTTCCAGCATTAATACATTTGTTAGTCCCAGAAGGCTTAAACTACAGATGTTTAACATCCTGCTTATGGATAGATCATCTGGAATGTGAAGTGAGAAATCTATACTACTTATTAGTATATGTTATGAGTGTAACAGCGATTTAATAGTCACTTCAAACTATATTAGTGAAACCATAGCTTATAAACTGTATCTTAACATAGATACATATAAATATGAAAAAATTGAATGAAAACATCTTTTATTGAAATATGATTTTATCAGAAGAATTTGTCACAAATTAATTTTGTTTACGTGGTAGTGTATGTAGCATTAATTACAGCTTTCAAAATGTAAACTGCAACCCTTTTTTATGAACATCGATTTACTACTACCATGGAAATCAAAGCTCTTTTAAGGGCTTATCTACAATGTATTGAAAGTGATCATAAATCAAGTTAAAATCCAGGATTCAAAGAAGACTAAGGACATAGGCAGTGAAAAAGATTGAGTAATCCTAACCCAAAATCTAATCATTTCTAAAATTAATGGGGAGAACACTGGTCAACTAGACCTTTGTTGGTATCCCCCAAAATGTAATCTCCAAGCTGAAGAATGGCAGCTGGCAGAACAGCTGGTGAATAGGATTAATGTCAGAAGAAAGAAATAAAACTCAACATATGTCCAAGCCTGCGGTGCTGGGACTGAGCATGATTGTACCCCGACGGATACCATGTGTACAGCTGGAAAGTGCCACTGTGCCATGCTTCTGTACCTCACAAGGTCATTTCTAAGTACAGCTAATATCTAAACAGTAAATTGAACTTTTCCTAGGTAACACTGTGACTGAGGAAGGAACAAACAAGCTTAATACTGCAAATATTTTGTACTATTTTAATTCAGCCCGGCTGGTTTGTTACAATACTATATCAACCAAAAAGGCAGATTACTATTAAAGCTGACAGATTGCACTAATGTAAATATAATTTTAAAACTGTTTAAACCTTTTAATCTCATTTCATTCAGATGAAATTAAGTTAGAGCAAACATATTTCAACCTATCATTTAAGGTTCAAATAAGGACCAAAAACCCCAGTTCAATAGAACTGTAGATATTTTCTTTTAAGTTACAAACATATTTCAATAGGTTACATACCATTGCCACAGTCAGAATTTGTCTAAGAATTCTGCAAAGGCAAAATGTTTATAATGTGAACAACATGCAATATTTATTTTTTAACAGTATTTTTTTAATGTATTTTTGCATCTTTGACCCACGTTTTAGCATGTTTCCTTTGTGGGCTTTTTTTACTGTAGTACCATTAGCCTGGTATTTTTAGAAGCTTAAAAAAAAACATTTTTTTTCTTTTCTTATTAAGAACCTGCGCCTGCGCCCAATGAAGCTGATGGCAAAACTACTATTGATTTCAAAGATGCAGCATCATTGCAACTGTATGAATAGGAACAGTAAAAAAATATGTAACACAACAAGTTTTGTTCTGCACATACAATAAGGCCAACATTTTCAAATGCAGCCAGTGACTTTTGCTGCCTCACCCTCTTTGGATGCCAAAAATTTAGGTACCCAAAGTCACTGGCTATATTTGAAAATATTGGCTTCAGCCTTTCACTTCCATAAACTTAGAAACAAAATCTATTTGATAAAAATGCAAGGAATACTGACAGTGCCAAACCACACCCACCTAAAAACAGTTGCCATGGTACTGATTGCAGCCATCTTTTGGCAACACATCAGGAAGCATGCAGTGGAATAATATCCAACACATTCTTACCATGTGGGAAAGACACATGCATCTCAAAGGATGCAAGCATGCAGTGCTGCCTCAGAATGGAACACCCAACTGAGACTCCATCTGCCAGCTGCAAAACAGCAACAGGTAACCAGAAGTAATGTTTTATTATTCACATTTCATTTACTTCATTAAGGATGACAACCATGTTGGTTGGCACTTATAGATTACAGTCATGAAAAGGCAGCCAACCAATGTCCTACTCAGCTTGGAAACAGATCTTTTGGCTTGCACAAATACTGGCTCATGTTTTAATGACTGAAGTCCTCTGCAGTAAGAGCCACACAACTGTTTAGATAGGTCAAATTCTACTCAGTTACACCAGTTTAAATCCAGAGAAATCCCACTGACTGCAACTAATTGGTTTTTAAACCAGTGTAACTATGAGCAGAATCTGGATCAAAGTTTCTAACCTCCACACACTGATCGTTGACATATACAGTATAAACTTGATTGCAATTTTTGAAGCAGAAAAGATACAGCAATGTACCATTAGCAAAACTAGGGGCCTGATTCCTCCCTCCATTACATGAGTTTTGTTCCAATGTAACCCCATTAGTGGAGTGTTTTAATGGAGTTACACTGGCATAAAACTGGTATAAAGGAGTAGAGAACCAGGCTCTAGGAATTTTTTAATGCACATTTTTCTATCATCATAACAAAGGTTATCTTGTACTTTGTGTTCCATTATTTATTTAAAATTTCAGCATACTCCATCTTAAAAGTTCATTTGGAAACCATTCCTTCCTACTAACATTCTATGGTCTGTTCAAATTGTACTACATGATTAGCTAGGCTACTTAATTAAATATATTCTTCTTTTTCATTTAGCTGTAGTCATGGGAGTTATGAGGAGGGAAAAAAATGGGTCTATCTACTCTAGACTTGCCTACCATGTTGATCAAATGGACTGTCCGTTCCTCCTTTTTTTTAAATGAGTAAAACGTGATTTTATGCAAAATTCCAACCCACTCCTACCCATTTCCCAACACTTCATCAACAGACGAAGTAAACAAAATTTCTGAATTGACATTGCTATAAGTTTAACATATTAAGGATACACTCCTGCATTTCTTACTCAGGCAAAACTTGCACTGAATCATTTGAAGTTTTGCCTCAGTAAGGACTGCTGTTTTGGGCCCTAAATGCCAGAACAGGTCAGTATTTTTTCATATTTGTAACAGATAACACTATTTTCATTCTCTTTTAACACTGCATTACTTAATCTCTAAATGGGATTCAGCAGCAGTATTACTTTAGCATCATTGTGTACTGACAAAAATGTTTTTGTTTGTGGCTCATCAAAAATGGAAAGAAAACTACATTGCTTATTAATATCTGCTGAATTGTTTAAGAGGATTTTTAAGATACAAGTTAAAAAAAATCCATAATTTCAATTTCTCCTTTTCATTTAATAGTAGACATTCATTAGGACCCACACACTGTAATAAATTATAATAATTTCAAACAAGAATTAAATTACTAGGTACCTAGTGAAAGAGCCATTTTTTCGTAGGTACCCTGTAATCTAACTGTCAGATTTAAAAACTATTCCCAATCAACTCTTCACAACATTCACATTTATTCATCTATGTTAAATTAATAAAAGGTGTGAATAATACTGACAAAATTGATCATTATTGTTCATGAAGATTTAGAAAATTATAAGGTAATCTAAAATGTAAAAGGAATTGAGGGAAACTGTTAAGGTTCTTATAAATAAATTCATTCTGTGCTTTTTCTCCCATATCAAGAAAGAAACTTCAATAAGACTTATTTAAATTGACTACAGAAGCTATTTGATAAATTGCACATATTAGAACATAAACTACTTTACCTTATTTTTAGGGGGATTTATTTAAAAAGTATTAAAAGTTTACAATGGCTTTAATGCAACATGAGAATTCACCCAAAATATTAAAAAGTGACGTTGAAATAATACCAAATGTCAGTTTCAATACAGATTAAATAAGGGCTGATTCTAGATGGTACTGTGCACCTCATAGGTGATCCTGAGCAAGGTCAGTTCCCATTGAAGTCAACAGGAATTCAAGTCATTCAGAATCTCACCCTTAGGAGAGTGATTTCAAAAAACGGAGAGAGTATATCCCTCTCTTTGCATATAGAGACATAAAATTAATGTGGTATTAAACACATTACACAATCAGTCTTCCTTCTCACACAGATGTCATCAGTTTAGCTATCAAAAGTAACCACTAAATTTTGTTATAACCCTACAAAAATCCAACACAATCTCTATAGCAGGCTATCTTGTCCTTTGTACATTTGCCATAATTCCTATCATCTAACCTTGCTGACCCTCCTCCCCCTTAACTGGGATCCCTGCAGATAAAGTAAAGCATGCCAACATCTGTTCCCATTCACACCAATTTTAATTTACAAAAAGAGCTTTGCTATTTTCAGAACAGGCTCCAAAGCACAATGACAGATTTAGGGCCTTTAATGGGGTTGCATTTCTGGTGTGTCAGCATTTCATACTCACTATGACTCGATTCTAAAGGAATATACCAGGGGAATCTGAGGGGTTATAAACACTTTAAGGATGTTTTCCTCATCGCAATTCTATTTATCACTTAGCTAAACAAAGGTTTAATGTCATTTAACAAACCACTGTAGGTGCTGCCTTGACCAAAACATTGTAGTCCCAGGAATGTTGATCCAAATGTGAACTCTTTCATTCTATGCAATTTCAGGTGTGTTTAATTCCTTCCTCAAACCCACATCTTTCTATTTGTTTGCTCATATTATTTAAGGGTGGGATTTTCGAAAGCATTCAGCATCACATTGGCCTAACTCTGCTCCAAACTATGTCTGCTCACATTGACTTTTAATGAGAGCAGAGATAGGCCAATGCTGAGCGCTTTTGAAAATTCCAACCTAAATCTTTCCT
This sequence comes from Terrapene triunguis, assembly GCF_002925995.2. Lineage (NCBI taxonomy): Eukaryota > Metazoa > Chordata > Testudines > Emydidae > Terrapene > Terrapene triunguis. The sequence goes on along the minus strand of NW_020664447.1, from coordinate 900,298 downwards.
GCTGGGCCATACACCAAATGTTGCAATATCTAACCACCATTTACTAAAGTTTGTTTAACTGGAATGCATTTACACACTCCTCATTGCAAAACTAAGAATGTTGCCCATCCTTACCACAAAGTAGTAAAGTACAAACACTGTGAATAACATGATCGTTTCACTGTCATACATAATCCAATGCACAAAGTGTCACAGAAATCATTTTGTAGTAGTTCACAATAAGGTTTTCAATCTACTTAGAGCTTTTTAAGCTTCATACAGTATGAAGAGCAACTTGGAGAAACAATGCACAAGTTGTGTTGTAATCACATAACAGCTAAGACATGAGCAGCTGAGCAGAAGGAAGATGGGCAATGGAATGCCATATAGTAATCAGCACTGTTGACTAATCAGAATTTGAGACACTAGAAGGTAATAAGGGTATTATAAAGAATGGCTTATTGAAGGAGCAGCTGTTTATGTGTAGCTCACTGTTTAAATGAGTTCCACTAGATTGCCATGGCATGTTTTGGTGAAAATGTTTCATTCCTTGAAAAATGATTATTAGATCAGGAACAGCAAGCACTGAATAAATGGCAAGTATTTGAATATCAAGATACCAAATACACTAAGAGAAGCAGTTATCTGGATGTTTGGAACCCCTAAAAAAAGTTACAAAAGAATATCCATTACTTAAGGAAAGCCTAAATGTCATCTTTGTTAGCCTCCACCACTGAGTGTTGTTGCCATGGGCACAGAAGCTGAGGTGGCTATGAAGGGTAATATACAAGGATCTGAGGGGCGGGGGGACAAGGGAAAGTGTAAATAAAAACAGCTACTGAGCCGTTTTACGGTATTTAAATTTGCACCACCAGCCAAAAAACACAATAAATAAAATCTACTTAATTTACAAAATAAACCAATTTTAATATCCCTAGACACAAACATATCACAACAAAAAATATTGCTATGAGCTCAACTAGGAAAATCTAATGAAATAATGTTAAAACAGCAAAAAATAGAAACAATATTCAAAAGCACAACATTGAAAACAGACAACTCACCATAATTCTCAGACAACAATCATCTTGTTCAAATCTATTTGTCATACAGTTGTTCAACAGTTTGGATTTTTTTTTAATTTTTTGGTTTTGTTTTTTTTCAGAAAATCAGCTTCTGGTTTTGCTTCCAAAAACATCTATAAACTGTTTGGAGCATGAAGAAGACTGAGTAATACTGCTGGAAATTTATCATAATACAGTATTTAAAATATTCTACTTTGGACAGCAAGAGCTTGGTAATATTTAAAAGCAGTCAGCAAGCAGTGGAAACTCTGATATCTTTTGTAACAGTTCACATGTCAAACTGGCAAAGTGCCCACAGTGTACGGCAGAAAAATCTATTTAATGTCTGCCCCACAAGGCGACATGAGGCTTGATTGGCAGAAAGCAGAGAGTGGCTTTTGATCATGTGTCCTAACAAGCAGTTCCAGCTCCTGTCTCTTCGGCTGAACGGCTCCACATTACCTATTCAAACAGAAGTGACAGGCCACTGCACTACTCTTTGGCTCTAGTCTCACGCAGTGGGAGCTATGCTGGAGACAGAGCCACTGATTAAATATATCACTTTTTCAAGACAAGCAGGTTGTCTGAATCAAAGCTGGACAGAATAGACTCAACATTATTAAGAGAGGATATAAAACTGGAGTTGAGTGATGTTAGGCCAGTTTGTACAGCCTCAGGGATTCACAGACTGACAAGGGGAATAAGGAACAGCAGAACTCATAAAGCAGGGTCAGAAATTAGCTGTGACACCTTGGCCATTTTCCCATCACTTCAGGGCCACTGTGTTTCAAATCCTATAGTCTCTTTTTGGCTTTTTTTAAAAATGATTTAGTAGAAAAATACACACACAAAAAGCTTGGACTATTATAGGTTACAAATTGCAGTCTTAATAGAAATAAAATCCTACAGCCATTCTGCATTATAATAATACAGTGCTTTCCAGTTATCTGGTTTCTTTCTGAGTTGGTGATATACACTTAAACTGAATTTTAAAAATGTTTTCAATGTGTTTTACTACTGGTATAGCACTGGCTAAATTTGCTAATAAAGATTAAAAGGGAGATAGAAAAGTGAGAAAATTATTAAATAGAAATGTTTATTAAACTGTCTTTTTTTGTTCACTAACAATACATTTAATTTGATGTCTGAAGTTGCATGTCTTCCAGTAATTTGTTCTATGATTTGGTATTTAGGCAATGCAATGCAGTAGATAAGATAACCTTATCAAGACACTATAACATAGGAACAAGAGATACGATAAATATGCAGAAACAAATGTTCCAAGTGAATTATTAATTAACTGTCTAATTAAAGATATATCAAAACCTATTAATAAAGCTGCAACAAACAAATTTACATAGGCAAAAACAGAAACAGTTCATAAAGGAAACTGAAAATCTAACATAAAGAAAGCTTATTATAATAGGTAGCACATTCAGGTACTAGGTCTTTAACATTCCTTCTGTGCAATTCAAAATCCTCTATAAAATATTAAAACAATGGTGCAAACGTGTGCGGGCTGTGGTAGAATTATTCCTGGGGTAACTCAGTTAATAGAGTCACTCCACGAATGAATTTGGCCCAGAGCCTCTGGTTTTCACTAGCAAGCTCTTCTGATGCTTTATCAAACCTCTGCCCTTTGTGTTAGTTTTTGTTTCACTGTAAATATTTAATGGCAACCTGCTTGTTACATATTTAAGATAGGAGAGGAAGTGTTAATACCTGAACTAGGATCCAGACACATTTTAAGTATCAGACTGGCTGGTAAATTCAAAGACACATTTAAAGAGCAAAATTCTGCCTTCATTGGTACCCTCAACAAATACAACATGGTTGTAAGTGACAGCAGAATTTGGCCTACGACTTTATGGGAAATTAATAGGAATTTGCACCAAAGAGATGACATATATGGATGGGCTACTGAGTTTTCAGTTATATTTTGCTACTTCTGGGACTCTGCCTTGTAGCATTCAGAAATACTAGACTATGAAAATGTCAACTTGCGTGTATCGTTTTCAAATGGATAAAGTGCAAAACAGCGTACAAGTTCACTGAAGCTATAAGTGATGTAAAGATAATGCCCACAGCTCAGAGGGTGATACAAGTCACAGCAAATCAGCTGAGAATCACGTGAAAACAGCAGGTGATTGAAGAATTTAATCTGATAACAATGCATTATAACTGCATTTCAAAGTACAGCAAATAGTTATGTAAAAGCTGCCTTATTCTTTTCACTCCAAAGCATTAATAATAAATACAACAACAAAGTAGAAGAAAGCAAATAATAGTTTATATATAGGGCACCATGCCCAGAAACTTCTTGGTACTTTACCAAATAAAACTAAAAATACACTCTGATTAATAAAAGACAACAGTTATTTAATAAGTTCCAGAATGTTATTCTGCAGAACAGGACATTTTGGCTTGGCTTTGCATGATTGGCTGTCTGTGCAAAAGAGCAGCCCAAGACTGGAATAGCATGGCTGTTGTTGGTCAGGACTGAGGTATGTTAGCAGAACTGTCTGGGGATGTTTACGCAATATTTGCCTACACTACTGCATCAACCACAGCTATTATGCTCTCCTTTTCATGAATCTCTCTTAACTACTGCTCTGTGACTGCTCTGCTATGTTATTAAAGAAAAGGGGAGGATTCTGACTTGCATGTCTATTAACTCATTTCATTTTGGTTATGTCTTGGAGTTCAGTATGCCAATGACCACATAAGGAAGGAAGCTGTCTAACTGGATATAAAAATTAAAAGGATTCATCACAACACGTATAGGTAGCATAGAAAAATTTAGCCCAGAAAACTGGATTATGTTTTTTCTGATTCCTACTTTGTGTTCACTAGTAATATAATATACACTGGGATGTGAGAAGACATAGAGGTTGGGACAGAACTTGAATTACAGATATAAGAGGAGCTCACGTAGGGTTTGAGGCTGCTCCTGCTGAAGTCACTAACAAAGCTCCAACTGGCTTCAGTAGAACTGGATCAGGCCCAGAGTGCAGTGTGAAGGGCCGCAAGATCAACAGATGGACAAACCGAAACCACGTGTATATGGACATAACTTTGTTAAAGTAAATGGAGTTAGGCTTTCTTATTGCAGGCTGAATTTGGCTGATATACCCTGAAAAAGAAGAATAATGTTAACAAGCTGTGATCTGAATTTCATTATTCTGAACTAAATTGTTCCTTGTTACAGAGAGAAATTCAAAACCACATTTCCTCTCGCCCAGAAGAAGACACCCTATGACAGTACATATTTTTAACCTGACATCCTTCATGTTGTAAGCCTCAGAAGGAGAAACAATCTCCAAAAAATATTTAACTAGCATTAAAAATATCTTTTAAATAAAAATACGTAAAAAGAATTAACTGATTTTATCCAGTGCTTAATGGCTTTTAATAGTAAACAAAAGTAAAACTGATGTTGAATAGATATAGTTTCCTTAACGTAAAATTTGTTTGGGGTTAATTAGCACAGCTGAGGATTAATCTTAATAATTTTATGTTGCTTACACTGGAGGCAGTTTTCCACAAGCCTGCCAGCCAACATCGCTCACGGAGGAAGTGGCATCTTGTATTTTCAGACTAAACCACAGAGGTGAGAGCAGATGCTCCCCCTGCAAGCTGAGCTGGGCATCCTGATTGTGTAGCTGCCTCCTTCAGCCAGGCGGCAAATGCCTCTGTATTTCACGTAGCAACATTATAAAGTTGTCAAAATTATTTTTAAGTAATGATAAGGTATCCAAACCAAATACTGTATAGGAAAATAAGGAATATATCAGCATTTTAAATGTACACAACACTGAGCATTTTTACTGTCGTTTCTTTAAGAAAAGCAGATCTAATTAGTTGTCTCTCTAAAGTGCGCACCTAGCATTTTTATTATCTATTATAACATTTTGCTCAGAGCTGACATTTTTATTCTGACAAGCACTGTCTAGAGAGCTCTCAATAAATAATACATTTACAATTTTCAGTAAATAAGCAGTGGACACAAATCGTTATCCTTACTTACAGCTGCCCCTCTCTAATAGTGCTTTTACAAGTAAGGTGACTATTCAGTCTAATGCAATACTCTCAGTGCTGGAAAGATATTTTCATTCATTACCACAGTCACAAGCACTTAAAGCACTTTTAGGCCCTGTTACAAAACAGCAGGAATGGCAGAGCAAATAGGACTAACTAAAACTAAAGTTCGTCACCAAAGAAACCTGAGGTTGTTCACCTAAAGAACTTGAAAATTTGCTTGCATGAAGGTTGACGTACATGGTGCTGAAGCCATCAAAAGAATATAAATATTTTCTTTAGAGATTTTTATATTAAAGCTGATAATTATAAAAAAGACGGGTTTCAATTTGGCCCATAATATTAATTTGCTAAATCAAAACCTGACTACAGCATGTACTTCAGTTCCTATCTTAAAACATTTTCTGATCATAATATTGTTAGCTTTACAGTACATTAGAAACTGCAATGAAGTTTGAATTTAGTTATCTGCTGCCGAGTCCACACAACTGAAGCAGCTTTGCATATTTTTATAGCTGTTAACTCAATAATGTTCTTAGCCATGGAGCCTGATTTTCTTTCATTTGTATCCATTTACACTGAATTTGCTTTTCCGATTCTCATAAGGGAAGAGCTGGCTGTTTAGATAGCTCCTTGCATTTTCTTATTTGCTCTTATGATGCTTATAATGTAACTAATAGGTCTTTGATTCAAATATTGCATAGGTAGGTAGGTCACAGAACACATGATTCCTAAAAAGCATCAGAAATGTAGGTGAGTGTACTGCAATAAATAGATGAAATAGTATTTGACAGAAAAGCTGAGACATTTTATCATATAGTCAAAAATGTAAAATTCTCTCTTTTTATTGGTGGGGCCTGGGGGAAAGAGGTTTAATGAGGTTGCAGGCAAAGACAGAAGGTGGAAACTAGAGGCACAGGGATGGAGAAGATTCTAGGAGGCTAAGAGAGGAAGAATCACTGGGGAGGAGCTGGTTGGATGAGCTCAGGAGGTGCTGACATTTAGAGGATCCAGGTTCAGTTCAGTTTAATCCATTCCTGTCTGCAAGGCAGTCTATAACTGGAGCTCAGAGAAGCTAACTGAAGAAAGACAGCACTGCTGTGAGTCCTAATAAAAAGGTAATTCATCATAATGGGTAGAGGATGCAAATAAATTTGAGGTGTTTCCCTTAAAAAGTGACAATGAACACACCACAATAAATAATCAAAAAACTATCTGATGACCCAATCTGCACAATTCAGATCAGAAAATAGATAAAAAGGTCTTGAAGCAGTTTAAACAGAGTAAGTTCCAACAAGTGGGCATTCTGAACTGGGACACAGAAGCACCATCAAAATGGGCAGTGGAAATGACCTGGTGGTGTCATTGCAGCTCCTAGCAGTGCCCATATCACAAAAACAACCACCACAATTGGCAATAACTGGTACCCTTGTTAGTAGTCTAAGGACAGAGGTTAAAAGGTGACTGGGCATGGAAGCCAAAGTACTTTTTCACCCCAGTGATGGTCCCTACAGAGGAGGAGTGAGGTACATTGGCAACACTATTAATCCATCTCCATATTTATATTGCCCCCCCTCTCCATAATATCTCAGGGCACTGTGGAGAAGCCTGTAGTACCCCATGTATGCTGTACCAGATTTGTGAACCAAAAAAATAAGACAGGATGTTTTCTGCTGGCTGTCAGCTCAAGAGAGACCCTGAAGAATTATAAGAAATCACCACGTATTGTAGTTTGTATGGAGCCCAATGACATGTGGAGGGAGACCTAGTAGTCTCATGTGATCAGGCATTATCATGATGAACATCAATACCAAATCCTAGGATAAACAGGTAGCTCTCCAACTCCTCTACTTATTTATCATCTGACATTATATGCTGGAAATACTGACAAAGCCAGTGAGATATATTTTGATCATGAAGTGATCTGAAATACTTTGAGTACATAAGAAATTAAGAAAAAGGTCAAAACAGCACTAATCTTTTACACACTCCCGGGCCTACAAAAGAACAAGACAAAATCTTATGATCAGCAATGGAGGGAGTTTGAAACCACAAGAGTTTAGTCAGGGAGAAAATTAAGTACCTAGACACTGACTGGATTATAAACAGTGTTCATCAAAGAGATTCCTAATTTAAACAGAAAATTAATTCCTGATTCAAAAAGCAGAGAACCCAACCATAGCAGAAGCCATTCTAGATCTACTTCTAATGAGGAACCAATTGAGATAACTGGGTGCTTTCTGGGTGCTTTCTGCTAGTGTCCCTCAATTATTTGAATTCAGCCTACTAAGAAATGGTTTCACAGGACACAATGTCCCTTTCTTTAAATGTATGGCTAACACTGTTTAAAATACACAAGTATGAAACAAGGCTGGAGCCCCTCATAACTACTATCATTAAGATACAGAACAACAAGCTACAATTTCTTCATAAAGGAAGAAAAAGCAGTCAAAATGAGTGGTTAATGTGACTGTGAGAGACCACACAAAGATCTGAGGGTAAAAAAGAACCTCAAAGGGGAATGGACAGATACAGAGGAAAAAACAGAGGACTAGAGAGAGTCAATCAGGCATGTAGCAAAGAGGTAAGCTATGCAAGAATACAGAATGAAAGGGGGAAAGTGTCCTCCATGCCTTTGCCCTACCCTTTGTCTATCATGTCTATTTAGACAGTGAACTTTTTGGCACAAAGACGGTCTATTACTCTGTTTGTACAGTGCCTAGCACAACAAGGTCCTGTTTTTGATTGGTCCATAGGCACTACCAGAAAAAAATCAAAAATAATAATAATAAAAAGAGGAACAAGAAAGGCGTCTACAAATCTAAAACACTGGGCAAAAAAGGAATGCTAGAAAGAGAAGAGGCTCATTCAATAGAAGAAAGTACAAATCAGTTGTGATTGTATAAAGACTGAGTTACTGAAGTGCTTTATTCCTTTTGAAAGAAAAAACTGTTAGTAAATACAGAAAAACCATGACTATACAGCTGTTGATAAAAAGCAGGTAAGAGCCTATGTACAAATGTTGACCGAATACATGACCATCTGTGAATTGACGGGAATTTGCTCACAAATTTGTGGGGATGATCCTGCACCATTTAAGACAACGGGAACTTTACTACTGACTTTCATGGGCACAGGATCAGGCCCTCACTCTGTTACCAGCAAGTATTTGTGAAAATTCATGGAGAACGGGGCAGGTAGTATATGACTGATATATAGCAAATCTGGTAAAGGTTTTTCAGAGGGGAAAAAGGACTATTAGATTGTAAACTCTTTGGGGAAAGACCATCGTTCTGTATCTGTGAACTGTACCTAGCACAATACCCCACCACCACCACCAAGCCTTGGTTGGGGCTTCCAGGAGCTACCACAAAACAATTAATTCCTATCACTTTGGATAATCCTAACTTCAAACTATAGTAAAACTATGAAAAAAAATTGTTCAAATATAAAATATATCTGTAACCATCCAGAACCCATGAAGAATATATAATGCATATCTATTTAATAAATGCCAAATATTTTAGAACAGACAAGAATGAGGCCTTATTCAATGGAAACATTAGGGGTGGGAACATGGCAGAGACATAACTGTCCAACTGGAATTAAATCCAGCCATTACTCTTTAGAAAAGTTCAAGGACATATTCAATGCCCACAAGTAGCTAGAAACTCAATTCTTTGTCTCATCCAAAAGATAAAATCTCCTTGAGCACTATGTCCTCTTACACTACGCTGGGATAAGAGTTTAATATTAACTCAGGAAAAAAAGAATTCTACTCACTCACCAGAATTTCCAAAAGGGGGGGAAATGATGGTTGTCTACAAGTAGTTGTAGACTGTAAAAAATAATTAGGGAGGGAAATTTATCAGGGTGATCCAAGGGGGTATAACTAGGAATCATGCAGAGAAAACTAAACAAAAGAGCATTTCAACTAAATATAATGAACAAATAATTCTAAAAGTGAGATCTCTAAGGCTATGAGAACATCTCCCAAGAGAAGAGATGGAAGCCCTGTTGCTTGAAACTAATCTGAAAGGGCTACTTATGGATATACTGTTGGGATCAATCCTTTCATGCCTGTGGGAGGCTGAACAAAGAATGTAGAGCTGAAACATTTATTTCATTTGGTATGGTATGGTATATATACAGATTTTGTGAGCAGTATATGCATCTTTAGTCCTATTATGGAAGACTTTTTTGTTTTGCATTGCTCTTAGCTATTTTCGTATTAACTCTAACATTTTCACAAGCAAATGAAGAATCAAGAAAGAGTTGAAAAACCATTGAATATCTACATATATAGTACTTTAGTAATTTATAAACTCTATCATACATATACACAAACATGTATATTATCTATGAATGTGTGTTTAATATATATTTAATATACATTTAGAAATGTATACAAGGTCAGCGCCATGTTACATATATATTTAGGGAGAGAGAGAGCACCTGCATACATGACAGATAGTAGAGATGGCTATAGTAATATACTGTTATTTATATAGAGGTATGTAATTCTACCCTGAATGGTAATTAAAAAATCTCTGATTTGTAGCATGTCCAACTCTGGTCTTCAATGATGAAACAAGAATGGGAAGCAGTTTATAAAAAACTTGTGCTAGAATTTTGAACTGAGCTTTGCTGAAAAATGATACTCTATACATCACACAGAATCAAGGTCAAAAGTGAAGTAGGACTCAAGGCCCTGAGTAATGAGGGCTTAGCACTTAGCAGAAATGACACGTCCAGTTTCCAGCTCAGGAGTGCCAGCTGACTGGCCATACTAGCATTCCATATCTATGGAGTTGCACTGGTATCAATGCTGAAGGGAAATCTGCCCTTCAATCTACAGACAAGATGTGTTCTAATAATTATTACTTTTAGAGGCTTAGGATGAGGTACAACAGAATGTCTGGTTGGACCCTTTGCCTAGAAGTAGGCAGACCAGACAATGGAAATATATCACATAAGCGCAGTAATAAGCAATGTTTTGGGAGTGACTTCTCTTATTGGAAGGGTAGGGCGTGTGGAGGGGAAGGGGGAAAACAGACATTTGAACGGGGTGCCAAACATGTACACTCTTCATCTGAACACTACAAAGAAATAATGTTTCTTCTTCACTGGAAGATACTCTTTAAAAAAAAAAAAAAAATCAGTGAAAGGCCCTCCCCAAAACACTGTGCATTTCCTTGTATAGAAAATGTAAATAAGTTAGTATACTGAAATTATCCAAAACTCTTAATGTTTGGTATGGCTCAGTTAAATTAGACATCTGGTCTCATTTCTGACCTCTTATACCGCACGAGAATACATTTCAGCAAGTCTTTATGTACTCAGCTAAGTGACTTGTAAACACTGAATAGAATTTTATTATTTTTATATTTAAATTCTACCACATCTATTTTCTTTCCAAATCATTACAAATTAAGTCACAGGCTGTTTTAATGTACAATCTGTACAAGGACTGGGTTGGGAACTCATTATTATTTGAGTTTTGCAGGTGATGGTCTTTTTCCAAATTACATGTAACTCAAGAAACTGACCTAAGATATGTTTAGTCCTGCATGAGGTGCTTATGTTTGTAGTGTGATACACAAGGCATGATATTGGCTGAAGCACTATTATTAAAGAAAGATTAAAACAGCTGTACATTATGCTGAAGCATTCACTCTTTCCTTTGCAGACAGACGGTCCTGGATTACAAGCAGCACTTGACCATTTAAATCACTACAACAACCAAATTTAACCAGCTGGGCCATATTCTCTTAGGCAATGCCTGTTGACCTCCTCGGTCGCAGCTGCTCAAATGAAATTCTGATTAGACAACTTATTTTCAGAAGCCAAAGGACTCTGATTAAATATATTTATTTAGACATGATAAAGTCTTTAAACTCATATTCATTTTCTCACAATTACCAGTTGTGGTGGGGCCCAGAAGCACCATATACAGGGATGGCTGACATTTTATATTTGAAAGCACACAACCAACTACGAAGCATTTTGCATTGGAGGTTCATGCTAATCCTAGCCCATATTCCTCTGGTAGACCAGAAATTTTGTGAAGTTAAAGGAAACATGGGGGGCATTACTGGTCACAGCAGGGGACTGGGAATCAGGAACTCTGGGTTTATTTCCAGCTCTGCTACCGACTCACTGCATGACCTGGCAATAGCCATCTAGGGCCTAATCCAGTTGGTCTGTTGACTTAATGGGAGTAGAACAAGAGTCTATAACCTTCCTATGACTAAATTTCCTCCATGTAAAACTGTAAAAAAAGGACTATTTACCTACCTCATTGGAGTGATAAGAGACTTAATTTGTTTGTAAAGTCCTTTGAGAAACACAGAAGAAAAGACCCTCAGAGTTAACTCAGTAGTATGCAGTAGGAGTTAATGCTTCCTCTCCATTAAATTAATTGAATTATTGTATTATGATGACCCCCATTAATAGACAGTAGCTTTTGAATTTTTTGGACTAGGAACACTGTTGTACTAGGTCATGACCATATCAGGGCTCAGTATGACCCATGGATAGGACTCTTCAGCAGCCCTGGCTGTGTATCATCTTCAGAAGAACTATCAACTGACTCTAAACAAGCCTATTTTGATGGTTATTTGTGGAAAGACAAACCTCTTTGGCCCAGCTATACTTAGGCGATTATTAGGTCATTTAAAAGAAAGGGTCTGCTACAGGACAAAATGTGTTTACTAACCTATGTCTCATTCCTGCAACTGATTCAATGCAAGCACAGGGTCTGCCCATACATAGTCAATTGCAAGATCACAGCCTTAAAACATGTAATTGAAACCAGTTTTTAAATGTTCATTTTATTCAGATCAAACACATGTGAAAAGTTGTGGATCGCCATTTTGCATTACCCATATGTTTTTCAGGTAAACACTGAAGCAGGTACATTCAGCATTTTGCTATTTCACATGCACAGGTACCCAAATCTACCATAACAATTACAATCTATTTCCACTCAATATAAAAATTAACAATAGCTGAGATTTTGGAGCATGAAACACATTGCACAACTGCAAATATTTGCTGCAAATTAATTTTCCATAGTCACTGATTAAAACACAGTGCAAATGGATGCCCAACAATTATTTCTTGCAATAGTCAAGTGACCTTTCTCTGCAAAAGTAGCGGGGCAAAAACATGAAAATAATTTAACATGAAGATATGGTCAGCCACTTTTGTGCCAAAATAAAGAGGCATTAAAATGAACAGTGCTCCAGCATTAGCTGTTCCTCAGAAAGCAAGATTTTATAAATCATGCAAACACTCTTCCTCATGGGAATATGGAGAACTCTTACATTCAGTAAAAAGTGGTCTTTTTTTGTATAAAGTATCTCTCTAGATGAAACCAATGCTAGTATATACTAATAAAGAGTGAGGACAGAAAAGACACCAGAATTAGTAGGAAGAGAAGTTAAAGTGTTTAACCCATCACATTAAAATATTAGCTGTAAACTATTTGATGCACATTTGGTTTTACATTCCACACAATGTACTTTTGGAAAAGTCTTAGCGGTGGTGTCACTATGATCAACAACAACTTCAAACTCCAGCAGCAAGTATGAGCCAAGAAGCCTTTGATTAGCATGGAGTGCAGAACAACTGTTAACTGACTGTAAAAAATGATTTTGCCAAAGTAAAATTTAAAATAGTTTCCTAGTCTAGCCATCAAACTTAAGAGATAATTTTTAAAAGAATGATCTTTACAGCTGAAAACAGACAGATGGTTCTCAAAAATCTGGGACATTCTTTGGAGACGCTTCTCCAGCTTAGGAAAGGACACCTATAGAACACAGTTAACTATGTGCCTGTCATTTAAAAACTATGCCAAGAAATGTAAAAACCTTCACATATCTACCTCCCTGCATATTTTCCCCATATTTAAATAGGTTGTTTCAGTTTTAATGGATTTCTACTTTGCTACAGAGTCTGAAGATCTCACCGCATACCCTTAAAAGCCTGTGAGCCAAATCCTCAACTCCAGAATGTTACAGCCCCCTTAATCCTGAAATACCCTCTAATTGATGAGGGAGATGGAAGACTCTGCAAGTATCCTTCTCTCGCATGTTTTTTCCCAGATTTTTCATTGCAGGGGGCAGGACTTGTCCCACCGCAGAACCATAACCGTGTCTTCTTCAGGACCCTCTGACTCCCTGAAAGTTTGTTGTTGTTTTGCCAGAACACTCTCTAAGCAGGAATTCCATGGCACAGAGGCAGAATAGGAAAAGCCTAAGGACATAGAACTGTGGATTCTCCACTGGAGTCTAGGTGAAGGGATATTAGGTCATGAGCACCCGCTGCTCTAACCCGCCCTCACTCTGACATACACCCCAACCACCTCTTCTTTAATACAGATGCTGTGCAGGTCTCCCCATGGGCTCAGGGACTGGGAAGATGGCGCCCACAGAGGCTGCTGAGGCTTCACTACACATGAAACATGAAGATCTCTGTGTAGAATCCATCCATGTGCAGATCTAGAAGGATGAACTCACTTCCCCAATTTTATTTAGTCCTTATTCAGGCAAAACTCTCATTTAAATCACGGAGGTTTATGCTGACTAAGAACTGCATATAAGGTGATTCATTGCCTCATGATTTATCTCTATTTTTGTATTTCCTTTTCACATATGCACATATGTTTTATAAAATGCATTTCTTAAGCCACAGATCTAGATATACAGGTCAGAGCTATTTCCTCCTTAGCCTCAGAACAATTGCCTACCTTCCTAGCTGCAAAAGTTGTTATGAGTAAAGTGAAGAAAGATGACAATTACTGAGATAAAATTAAATAACTAACATTTTTCTGCACTTCTATTGTTTAAAACAAATATTTTTCTCTTAAAAGGAGAAAAATTTACCAAAATATATCCATGAACACGATGAGACCAGCTAGCAATTCATTGTTATTTTTTTAATAAGCTGAGGCATCATCTAAGCTTAAATCTTTGCTTTGACTCATAGGCACCACCTAAAATTCAGAATGTTTTAGAAAACAGAGATATCTGTCGAACATGCCTAATGGATCACAAACTGCCATTGCCATGGTAACTGTGAATAACTTTTTCCCAGTTATTGCCAATTATGCACTTCTCTGGCTCTTGATACCCAACACATTCTTTAAGGCATAGAATCTGTAGGAAAAAAATATATTACAACAGTCTTAGCCAGCACATACCTTCCTGTTCAGTCCTGGTCATTTCCTCTAGTTTCTTCTGTTTCAGTGTATCCACCACATCAGCAAGGCTTCCTTTGCGGCGTTCTGGAGTTCCAAAATTAACACTGGTCATTAGCTCACTGCGATCGCGACCTCCTTCGTCGGGCTTGTGTGGTGAGGTAGAGGTATTCCGGAAGGAATATAGGGAACATAACTTATTACTCTCTGACTCCTGCAAAGAAACAACATAACATGAAAACACAAACTATTCCACTTGTATCTGCGACATTTGGATTAGATGACAAGTGAAGATATATAAATATTACAGTGAGCGGTTTACAACAGTAAGTTAGGCAACTGTTAGTTAGGCAACTAAATTCCATGCTAAGGAATGGTCCTGTTACCCATGCACCTGCAGGGATCCCCCAGTTCCCCAGAGCAAAATGCAATTTAAGGAAGGTAGTGGTCTTATAGAAGTTTAGTTGCCTCAGTTACAATGTTTGATTATGCCCCCCCCCCACTTAAGCCCTGCCTTGTCCATGATTCTCAGCTTTCACACTTCCCCCTTAAGATACAGAATATTTCCTACTCAAAGAATGACAGATTAATTTTTTTGTGAGAAATGATCTATTGCCATTATGCATCCGAAGAAGTGGGTTGTAGCCCACGAAAGCTTATGCTCTAATAAATTTGTTAGTCTCTAAGGTGCCACAAGTACTCCTGTTCTTTTTGCGGATACAGACTAACACGGCTGCTACTCTGAGATCTATTGCCGTTTGTTTCAATAAATGCTTTAGGCCTCTGGAGTCTTCTCCTGGTTTGCGCAATTTGCATGTTGATCCCTTACATGTAGTATCAATAAAGAAAGCACAAGAGATCAAATTAAAAACACTGGGCCAGATCTTCAGCAGGTGTAAAGCAGCATAGCTCCACAACTTCCAAAGAGGTAAGCCAATTCATACTGGTTAAGGATCTGGGGTCCATTGCTTTTATAGAATCATAAAAATATAGGGCTGGAAGGAACCTCAAAAGGTCTTGTCTAGCCACCCATGCTGGACATGGTAGCTAGACAAGGCATGGCAGGACCAACTATACCTAGACCACCCGACAAGTGTTAGTATAACCTGTTCTTAATAACCTCGAATGACAAATTCCACAATCTCCCTTGGAAGCCTGTTACAGTTCTTAACTATCCTTATAGTTTGAAAGTTTTCCCTAATATCTAACCTACATCTCCCTTGCTGCAGATTAAGCCCATTACTACTTGTCCTACCTTCAATGGACATGGACAACAATTGATTACCATTCTCTTTATAACAGCCCTTAACATATTTCAAGACTTATCACATCACTCCTCACTCTTTTTTTTTTTGTCAATTAACCTTTCCTTATAGATCAGGTTTTCTAAAACTTTTATTATTTGTATTGCTCTCCTCTGGACTCTCTCCAATTTGTCCACATCTTTCTTAAAGTGTGGCACCCAAAACTGGACAGAATATTCCAGCTGAGGTGTCACTGGTGCCAAGCAGAGCAAGACAATTACCTGCTATGTCTTACATACGACTTTCTTGTTATATACCCCAGAATGCTATTAGTCTTTTTTGTAATTGCATCTCATTGTTGACTCTTATTTAATTTGTGATCCGCTATAATTCCCACATTCTTTCCCACAATACTACTGTCTAACCAGTCATTCATAATTTTGTATCTGTGCATTTGATTTTTTTCCCTAAGCACAGTACTTTGCACTTGTCTTTACTGAATTTCATCTTCTTGATTTCAGACCAATTCTCCAATTTTTCAAGATCACTTTGAATTCTAACCCGGTCCTTCAAAGTGCTTCCAATCCACCCATCTTGGTGTCATATGCAACTTTTATAAGCAAACTCTCCACTCCATTATCCAAATCATTAATGAAAATGTTGAATATTACCGCACCCAGGAAAGACCTCTGCATGACCCCACTACTTTGACAGTAGCACATTGATAATTACTCTGAGTACAAACTTTCAACCAGTTATGAACCCACCTAACAGTAATTTAATCTAGACCACATTTCCCTAGTTTTCTTATGAAAATATCATATGGGACTGTGTCAAAAGCCTTGCTAAAATCAAGATATATCACGTCTACTGCTTCCCCACTAGACCAGCAACCCTGTCCAAGAAGGAAATTAGGTTGGTTTGGCATGACTTGTACTTGACAAATTCATGTTGGCTTTAACCTGTTCTTTCCCTATTCTGGCTTGTGCTCCTTCCCCCCTGTTGTTAATATTAATTCTGTTAAGCATCTTGTCACAATTAATCTTTTTAGTGAAGACTGAAGTAAAATAGGCATTAAACATCTCAGCTTTCTTGATGTCATCTGTTGTTAGCTCCCTTTCCCCACTAAGTAGAGGACCTGCACTTTCTTTCATCTTTCTCTTGGGTCTAATGTATTGATAAAACCTTTTCTTATTGCCTTTTATATCCCTTGCTAGGTGTAACACATTTTCTGCCTTCACCCTTCTGATTTTGTCCTTACATGTTTGTGCTATTATTTTGTATTCATCCTTAGCAATCTGTCCATGTTTCCACTGTCTGTATAATTCTTCTTTGATTTTCAGGTCATTAAAGAGCTCCTCGTGGAATCATATTGGCCTCTTTCTAGTCTTCTTGTCTTTGTTTTGCATTGGGGTAGTTTGCAGTTGTGCCTTTAATATTTTCTCTTTCAGAAACCGTCAGTTCTCCTGAACTCCCTTTTCCCTTAGCTTTTCTTCTCATGGGACCTTACCTACCAGTTCTTTGAGTTTGTTAAAATCTACTTTTTTGCAGTCCATTGTCCAGATTCTGCTGCTTTCACTCCTTCCTTTCCTTAGAATAATAAAATCTATCATTTTATGATCACTTTCACCCACATTTCCTTCTATCTTCAGATTCAAAGGAATAGAGAAAATCAAATGAATACACATAATTACACTGAGCATATGATATGCATACATGCATGCTCATGTATTGCTCCTTCAGTGTTTAGGCCATGTCATTTTCTTACAGAACAAAGATTAGAATACTTCTGATATACATAACTGGAAGTAACTTTACAGATTTAAACAGATAAGAATGAGCAAACAAATGAATTTTAAGTCAAAAATAGTCATGTATACTGATATGCATGAGTATTGGGATTGTGTACACCAAATGGGGTATTTGCATAACTTACACAATGAAAATTATTCACTATATCAGAAATAAATATGGCATCTTTTCTGGCAATGGCAAGAAATTAGTATTTTGCAAAGAAGCTAAAAACTAAGCACCAACAAGCTGCTGCTAATTTCTTCCTTTCATTGCTCTCAACACGTTGCCCACCTTTGAATCCCTTAACTGGCTTCTTCTCTTGCTGTATTAAATTCAAGCTCCTCAGTCTCCTGTCCAAGGCCCTCATCTACATCTCTGCTCTCATTTCCTCTTAGTACCATTCACTGAAATGGATATAAGACTGGATTCTCAAAACTCCCTCTTAAAACCTCTGCACCAAAAATTATCCATGCCCTCACTTCCCCAAATTATTGCTCTGTGTTTTAATTTTGTTGGTTTTATCTAGATAAGATTGTGAACAGTCTGGGGGAAGGAATATGTCTAGAAACTCTAAGTTTTAAGTACTATACTTACAATAAAATAATACTAATAATAGTAATATATTCAAGGCTTGATAGAAAATGTATTAGTACTATCAAGAACCATTCCCCTAATGCCACTGCAAATGCATACCATTCACAACAATAGTATCCTTACTATCCTTTGAGCTGAAGTAATACAAGGTAGAATATTTGCTGTGAAGTGTCCCTGGTGAAATAGAAGTCTGAAGAAAAAAGTGACTAGACAAAGTTAACAATGGCAGACATAAAACCCTGCTCCAGCCTTAATGGGATTAAGAAGTGGCTATGCAAAACTGCAGGATGAACAATACAAACAACGAACAAGTAGGGCAAGGTCTACTGACGACCAAGAAGATGGTGATGACAAATCACCATCTACCAATGTTCAACATGGCATTACCATCATCTACAAAGGTGGGAATATTTGATAGCTATTCTGAAAATGCATTCGTTCACTGATGGGGTGTGCTCCCCACACTCACCCTGAAGGGGTTAATGTAGGCCAGATGGACCAATTAACCCTCCTAGGCTTCAAGTTGGGGGATATTTGCACTAAGAGCAGAACCCTAATTAAGGGAAGCTCACCTATGGAGGAACCGGAGGGACTTCTATAAAACCAGGGAGCTGGTAGCAGAAAGGGTACTGCAGGGAGGAGGCTTCAGTCACTCTCCCTGGGATAAGGTAGAGAAAGGGGCTTTGGACCGAAGAGGGAGGGTTTATCTAGCAGACCCCAGGAGATAGCGGTTTTGCTAGGACGGAGAATGTGAGCCTTGGATAGGCAGAGTAGGAGAGGGAGAGAAGCAGAAAGGGAGAGGCAGGGTTTGAGGTAATACACACCTTGGCTGCTAGGGTCCAGATAGGGTCTTGGACCGGAACCCAGAGCAGAGGGTGGACCCGGGTTCCCCTATCAGCCACTGAACAAGTGACATAGCCGGGGCAATGATCATGAAGCATGTCTGGGACCGTTCGTCCCAGTCACTGAGGGAGTGACTCAGCCAGGGCAGTGGACTTAAGCACTGCCTGGGACGCTGTAGAGGAGTTTGACAGAACCTCAGAAGGGAAGGACTATTGTGAGTTGGCCGGAGGGCTAAGCCACAAAGACGAGGTGCTGCAGCTCCTGAGGAGCAAGAAAGGAGCCGCAGAACAACACAGCGAGACAACAGACCTAATCCCCAGAGGGAGGGGAATTATCACCCAAAGGCAATGCTCCATGGCCACTGCTGAAGCACCAGGGCTGCAGTAGGCCTGCAACACTGTGCTCCATCTTCAAGGACTGGATGTCCAGCTGATGGATTTGCAAAGTTGCAACACCTCTTAGCCCCAAAATCCCCTCTGAGCAGCCATCCACACAGTCTCTCTCTACGCAGCATGCATATCTGTTGGGTTAGTGCTTAAAATGTACCATCTTCCTGGGGTTTGCTTTTATTGCTAACAAACATCAGTATAACAGTTAAAAGCATAACTGGGTTCAAAAAAGAGTTAGATAAGCTCATGAAGGATAGGTCCATCAATGGCTATTAGCCAAGATGGTCAGGGATGCAACCACATCTTCTAGTTGTCCCAAAACTTCTGACTTCCAGAAGCTGGGACTGTATGACAGGGAACAGATCACTCAATAAACTGCCCTGTTCTGTATATTCCCTCTGAAGCATCTGGCACTGGCCACTGTCAGAATATAGGATACTGGGCTAGATGGACCATTAGCCTGACCCTGTATGGCCATTCTTATGTTCTTAACAGCAACAAAAAGCAAAGCATAAATTCCAGCCTAAACCTACTCCCAGAGCTTGGCTTTTTCCCTGCAAGGCTTCTCAGTCAGTCCTAATTCTTTCTGACCCAAAGCCCACTGAAGTCCTTAGGAGTCTTTCCATTATCTTCAATGGGTTTTGCATCAGGCCTTCAGAAAAGGAAGCTATCTTTAATTATACCTCTAATAATTTAGAGTTCTAGCACCTAACACCCTGTCCCACCCTGATGGCATACATGGAATGAGTCCCGCACAGATGTTCCCTGGGATGCAAAGGTTGAAGCCTATATATGCTAATGTCTCCAAATCCTACCACCACTGAACGGCATGCTGAGCTGAACCACAATGTTTGCACTTTGCCCATAAACCTACATGCCCACAGAGGGGGAGGGGCAGAATTTGCTCCTGTGAAAATGTATATATTTACTGGGTAGAGAAAAAGTGATAACCTGTGAGCATGAAAATTGGGTTCATTCAAGTAGTAATAAACCACTTTAGGAAAAAATCCTGAGAGGAATAAAAAACTGTGTTCCCGGGACTTGATGGCTCTGGAATCCCCAGCACTGGGATCAACATGAGGCTACCCCATTCGCAGTTCCAAAACTAAACTGGCACTTTAAGACACCCCACCAAGGATGAGTTCCCAAAACTCATTTCCCTCCGAAATTAGCAATTGGAAACAGAATAGCTGAGGAGTCAACAGGAAAACTGCACAAGCTGAAAGATATTCTAGGGATTAAATGGGCAAATGGAAAGACTGAAGGCCAGTCCAGTGTAAATACCTTATCTAATAATAGCAGAACTATGTTAGAAAAATCTAAATGGCCATGCATTTGGGACAATAATTTCTGAAAGACCCTAGCAATAAGAAAGATTACAAAGTTTAAAAGGAAAAAGCTACAAAAGACAATGTTATAGCTATTCCACTAGCATATCCTGTGTATCTGCAACTGACTGCATTGTGTGCATTCCAATTATAAAAATAAGCTGATCTCAAGTAAAAAAGTGAACTAGACAATGGGAGAAACAGTGGGGCAAGGATGGCCTTTTAAAGACATTTTCACTGGGACAATGACCCACCTGTGAGATCCGCTATTTCAAAGGGAGTTCCTACTACAGTAATGATTTATTACTTGCTCAGCCAAGAAGGAAGTTCCCGAAGGATTCCCACCTGTTGGATGTTTAAAAATTGACTGCCTTTTCATTTTTTTCTCCTCAATGTCGCAATCCGTTTTACTTAAAGAGCATAATGAGCTTTTAGTAGAAATTCGGGAGGTAAGTGTATAGAAGGCCACTGTTCCTCCCCCCATAAGAGGAAAAGGGGAAAATAGTTCCCTTGAAGGTACGGAGAGTTCTGTAGGGAAGGAGATCCTACCCTTGTCTGGCTAGCTAGCTTGATCTTCCTGTGTGGTAAGGAGTGTCTTTATTTCCCCCGAGTCAGAATCAACTTAAATGTTGCCCATTGGACAGGCCTAGCAGAGCAGAGTAGATCCATAGTGCTGATGAGAATTCCTAGTTCGGTCCAATTTCTGTCAATACTGCTGAGATTAACTTATGATAGGGGGATGGACAAAAGAATGCGAGAAGCTGGAAATGGGCGACGGGATGCATCACTTGATGATTACCGGTTCTGTTCATTCCCTCTGAAGCATCTGGAATTGGCCACTGTTGGAAGACAGGATACTGGGCTATATGGACCTTTGGTCTGACCCAATATGGCCATTCTTATGTGAGTATTAACTGAAGATATTCAGATATACTCTGATGACCAAATACAGGCAGTATTCAAGCTGCTCAGGAAACTAGTCAATTGATACAACCGTAAACACTCTCAATTTTTTTTTTAAAAATGGTTCTTTTACCATAAATTAGATTTTTCTGACTAAGCTGGAAATCATATCTTTAACTCATGTCACTCTCTTTGAAAGTTGCATTTTCCAAAGTATAACACTCTAACTGATTTCAGTGAATAAGGATTTCAAGGTTGGGTAAAAAGACAAAATAGTGGAAAAAAGCTAAATAGCAAACTTGCAGTCTATGCAGAAAAGGATTTTATACAGAGTGCACTTTAGCAACCAAAAAAATGATGAAAATCTGGTAGAATGAGCCTACAACATTATTAAATACTGCATTACTGTTAATTCAATTCCAAATCAAGAAATAGGAAAAGAATATTAAAATTTATAAATACAAAAATATTATTTCCTCTTGCTAAGAATCATATTTCACTTCTAATGGGAACAGAGAGTTGAGAAAAACCCACAGATGTAAAATGGTGACTATGATTCAAACTACTCCTGGTAAAAGTATCGTTTACTACAAATAATATAGCAAAGTCCACTTTTCTTTTCACTTTAACCTAAGCTGAGATCTGGTAGAAAATGCTCACTAGGCTTTTAATAAAATCCTCCCACTCACACATTATTACTAGTTAATAATAAAGGACTTATACATGCTTATATCAGACTATAGAAGCAGTGCAGAATTTTTCTGATCCTGAATCACGGCCAGCTCATTATCTAAAAATCACCCAAAAAAGGTGACATTTCAGGACAAACTCTTAATAACAGATTCAATAAAATTGGCAGATGGCTTATGATAAAAAGGTGCATGATAAATCGTAATGCCCTAAGAAAGACTTTGTATTTTTAAACAGTTTTTCCCTGGTTTTTTTTCCAGTGTTATGTATGTTTTTAAGTTATTAGTTGCAGGGTTGACAGTACTTGAAACTTTATTGTCATGCAATCTAGAAAGACAGAGATCCAGTCAGGATCACTGAAATTCAACTACTTACAGCCCAGTGGGGACAAGCCATTGACCTGTGCTTAAAAATGCTGGGTTTTAATAGACAAAGTAGATATTGAGCCATGATCCTGCTCCCACTGTTGTCAATGACAAAAGTCCCACTGCCTGCTATACATCTCTTATTTTTGCCTGGTTGGAAAAGGCATATCTGCTGTGGCCTGTGCTCATAAAATAGCATCTTGGTCCACGAAATTTTCATGGAAATTTTTCCCTGACAAAGCGCAGGAACAAATCTGTACAGACACATGCCTAGAACCCCGACCAGGGACATTCTATTTGCTACCCAAGATCCATAAACCTGGAAATCCTGGACGTCCCATCATCTCAGGCATTGGCACCCTAACATCAGGCTTGTCTGGTTATGTGGACTCTCTCCTCAGACCCTACGCTACCAGCACTCCTAGCTATCTTCGAGATACTACTGACTTCCTGAGGAAACTACAATCCATCGGTGATCTTCCAGAAAACACCATCCTGGCCACTATGGACGTAGAAGCCCTCTACACCAATATTCCACACACAGATGGACTACAAGCTATCAGGAACAGTATCCCCGATAATGTCACAGCTAACCTGGTGGCTGAACTCTGTGACTTTGTCCTCACCCACAACTATTTCACATTTGGGGACAATATATACCTTCAAGTCAGCGGCACTGCTATGGGTACCCGCATGGCCCCACAGTATGCCAACATTTTTATGGCTGACTTAGAACAACGCTTCCTTAGCTCTCGTCCCCTAACGCCCCTACTCTACTTGCGCTACATTGATGACATCTTCATCATCTGGACCCATGGAAAAGAAGCCCTTGAGGAATTCCACCATGATTTCAATAATTTCCATCCCACCATCAACCTCAGCCTAGATCAATCCACACAAGCGGTCCATTTCCTGGACACTACTGTGTTAATAAGCGATGGTCACATAAATACCACCCTGTACCGGAAACCTACTGACCGCTACACTTACCTACATGCCTCCAGCTTCCATCCAGGACACACCACACGATCCATTGTCTACAGCCAAGCTCTAAGATATAACCGCATTTGCTCCAATCCCTCAGATAGAGACAAGCACCTACAAGATCTCTATCAAGCATTCTTAAAACTACAATACCCACCTGCTGAAGTGAAAAAACAGATTGACAGAGCCAGACGAGTACCCAGAAGTCACCTCCTACAAGACAGGGCCAACAAAGAAAATAACAGAACACCATTAGCTGTCACCTTCAGCCCCCAACTAAAACCTCTCCAGCGCATCATCAGAGATCTACATCCTATCCTGAAAGATGATCCTTTACTCTCACAGATCTTGGGAGACAGACCTGTCCTCGCTTACAGACAACCCCCCAACCTAAAGCAAATACTCACCAGCAACCACACATCACTGAACAAAAACACTGACCCTGGAACCTATCCTTGTAACAAAGCCCGATGCCAACTCTGTCCACATATCTATTCAAGTGACACCATCATAGGGCCTAATCACATCAGCCATACCATCAGGGGCTCGTTCACCTGCACATCTACCAATGTGATATATGCCATCATGTGCCAGCAATGCCCCTCTGCCATGTACATTGGCCAAACCGGACAGTCTCTACGCAAAAGAATTAATGGACACAAATCTGACATCAGGAATCATAATACTCAAAAACCAGTGGGAGAACACTTTAACCTGTCTGGCCATTCTATGACAGACCTGCGGGTGGCTATCTTAAAACAGAAAAACTTCAAAAACAGACTCCAACGAGAGACTGCTGAGCTGGAATTGATATGCAAACTAGACACAATCAACTCAGGGTTAAACAGGGATTGGGAATGGCTGAGCCATTACAAACATTGAATCTATCTCCTCTTGTAAGTACTCTCACACTTGCTTCTTATCAAACTGTCTGTACTGGGCTATCTTGATTATCACTTCAAAAGTTTTTTTTCTCTTACTTAATTGGCCTCTCAGAGTTGGTAAGACAACTCCCACCTGTTCATGCTCTCTGTATGTGTGTATATATATCTCCTCAATGTTTCACTCTATATGCATCTGAAGAAGTGGGTTGTAGCCCACGAAAGCTTATGCTCTAATAAATTTGTTAGTCTCTAAGGTGCCACAAGTACTCCTGTTCTTTTTGCGGATACAGACTAACACGGCTGCTACTCTGAAACCTTCACTTTAGTTGAAATTTCCAAAGTTTTTTATTTTTAAAAATTAAAATTAAAATGTTGGGGAACATTTTTGGTTTTCAAAAACCAAATGGTTTTTTGTTTCAGTTTTTCATTAAAAGGTTGGAAGCATTTTGTGGGGAAAATAAAAAAATGAAATATTTTCAAAATTTCCAGCAAAAAATAACCGGTGTTTTACCAGCTCTACTGCAACACAGTCAGTCCAATCATAGTAGAAAAATATTTAAAATATATATTTGTTATATAAAATATTAATTTCCTTGCCAGCCCATGGCACATGCAAATAAGGATAGAAAATGGCCCAAAATGTCTTAAATGAGATGAACAATTCAGCCCAGCCTGGGCAAAGAAAGCACCTTTATACTAGATAAAATACCCATCGATGGTCATAGAACCTGAATCCCTAAATTGACATTGATGAAGTCCAGGAAAATAAAATAATTTTACAAAAGAAACTATCAATTCATGAATGCTACAATCACTACGTATTGAACAATCAAGGAAAGGGTGGTCGGTACACAAAATCAAACCTTCAGTAAGCCCATACACTGCTGCCCTAATACACAGGAAGACTGATGAGGAAGCATTATTTGTGTTGTTGGTGCAGCGTAATACAGGCTTTCTTGTGTGAATCCTTGGCCCTTGTTATACCTGGCAGTAACCTTCATTAGCAGGCATAATGGAGAAATATGTGGCACTTTTACAGGTCTTCCCAGTCTGGGAAGGATAAACAGTGATTGGCCTCTCAGGTGGGTCTTTTTGGAGCTCCTGTGAGTGGCCCAAGCAAGAGCAATTCTGCCACAGGCAGAAACAATGTCGGAACAGTTTCAATCTATAATCCCAGCCTGAAGAAGAATGAAAACACATACTGACTGCCAGGAATAGTTATGTACTCTGTATTCCATACTGGTTCTTTTAAAATCCTTACACTAGGGTAATATGTATAAATGTTTTGGCATGCATTTTACACTGAGCATCTGAGGCATATATGGTAAAAATCTCCACAAAACTTATTTGAAATTATTTCAAATTTAAATAGTTAACTCTAAAAATAAAATTAAAATTAAATAAATAAAAGCAATTAGACCAACATCTTAGATCAATCATATGCTACCTTTCATATTTTAAAATCATTGTCGTTCTGAGTTACGGCACGTAAGTAGAAAAAACCTTAAGCCCTACAACATTTTTTATTTTATTTGTGAAAAGATGGATTTGATAAGAATTTAATAACTACAATTTTCTCAGTATTGAAAAAAAAAGTCATTTTTTTATGTGTCAGATTCTAGCACACTTACTTTTGTTAAGTTGTCTGTTATTCTGTTAGTAGTCCCATTGGTTTCAGCGGGACTAGTCATGGATAAAGTACTATTCCACATGTATGAAAGTATCAGAAACTGGCCCAACATCCCTGACCTCAGTGTCTAAAGACAGTTTTACAAAGCAACTAAAGTGACACTTCTGAAGCTCTTTCATTTCTAAAACAGAATACACACACAAAATGACAGTTCCATCTCTGAAAGATTGTAGGGCAGAACACAAAGAAGAGAATGTAATTGACACCATGCAACATACGGTATGTTGATATATCTTACCTTTAACGTAAAAAAAAATAAAAATCCTCCTCTTATGCTCACTGATTTTCATAGACACTATCAGGTGTACTCAGTCTTCCATACAAACACATCTCCCATTAATACTAACAGAACCCTACATTCCTATTTTAAACATTAGGAAGGAAAAATAGAAGCCACATCCTAGACTCTGCAGCCTCACAGTGAAATGGATCCTGCAAACTCAGGGTGAAATATTCCAGCTTCGTCTGCTGAAGGCCCAAACCACACTGGAATTATTGTGATTCTGCCCTGTTGTTGAGGTAGAAAGCAAAGGGTTACATCTTGGGACTCTGCAGCCTGGCGCATCCCATAGAACCAAACTCCATGGTAGTTCTCTATTAGGGACTATGGTGAAGGCTGTGAGTGGGCCAGCAGTTTGGTGAAGTGCATGAATCCACTGGTCACAAACCCTAAGCAGGAAAAATGCAGAAGGCTGTGGTCACTGATAGAGGACCGCTCCCGACCTTTATTCTAGTTCTTGTATTTTGTACAGGGAACACATATTTTACCCTCTATAAGAGGAGTGGCCATACTTATTTACCCTCCGAGCCGCATACAACAATCTTCAGAAGTTTGAGAGCTGCGAGACATGCACAACCTGCCCCACAGGGCGGCACCTGCCACGGCACAGGGCTTCTGCCCCAATGCCCCTCCGTGAAGATAAAGTCCTTAGACTCCCCACTCCCTGTAGGGCAAAAGCCCCCAGTCCCACCACCTCAACAGAGGGCAGAAGCCCAGTCCTACCACCCTGATGTAGGGCAGAAGCACCGAGCTTCCCCCCATCCAGTCTGGTAGCTGGAGAATGAGAGGCACATGAGGAGCTCCACGAGCCGCACTTTAACTGTAAGAGAGCCGCATTCGGCTCGCAAGTCACAGTTTGGCCACGCCTGCCCTATAAAGATGAGAGAAGGAGCAATATTGTGGACAAAAATAATAGGCAGAAGACTCCAGAAAATTAGGGGAAAGTGTTATTTATCATGTAAGAGTTTAACTTTAATTACAAATTTTCAAACTTTGATTGTAGGCTGCTGACAGTCAATCATATCTTGTTCAATAGCCAACAAGAAAACACAAACGGTTTCCACTGGAGTTCAACAAAAACACTAGGATGAATGGCCAGAAAAAAGTGGAAAACAAATATTAGTAACATAAAATGTGTTAGTTGCATTCCTTTATTTCCACGTGGCTGAGGCTTTTCTGTTATAAAGGGATATTTATCAGTCTGTGCATTGAATGGGACACATGTAAACACCCCAGGAAAGTTGGATATCCAGAGTGGTTTTTATTCCAAGTACTAGCAGCATGCTGGTACTTTGAGCCAGATTGGAGTTAACATATAATGAAAACAAATGTTAACAAAATCATTTCCAATCACTATATTAAAGGTTTCCCATTTTAAGGGCTCTAATGAAACAGAATTAAGAGAAATGAAATGTCTACATGATCATTTCTAATTTCCATCTGATTATTAAAAAAAAGTTTTATTAGGAAAGATTTGTAATTTATATTTAAGGCTTGCCAGGAGCTATTGAGGGAACATCATTTGTAAAGCCTAGACAATTTATGCTAAGTGAGAAGACAAATGGTAACAAGTAGGCTAAAATCTGAAGCCTTTTACTCAGCATTTACTCAAGTAAAACACCCATTACTCACTGAGATCTGCCTGATTAAGGACTGAACACGAATTGAGAACTTGGATTTAGCCCTTTACCAATTTCTAAAAAGTCAATAATATAAAATAAAATAAAATAAAATAAAATTCACTGTGTATCCTATTCCAAGACAAAAAAATAATGGACTAAAGTAACAAAAAAGAAATTTAGTTTAGATAAAAGGTGTAAAAGTTGTGCTGGATAAGACTAGTGAGTTATATATGGCACAATGAATGGAACCATTCAAGGCAATATTAGATATGTATGTGGAAGGAAGAATACAGGGTCTTTCCTGCTTGATTTAAATTTTAATTGGCTAACCAAAGCAGTCCCTTCCAACTAGAGATAAGCAAAACTGGAGAAAGCCAAAACCTCCATATAATATGAAGGAGCAAAAGCAGAGATATAAAAATTACCAGTTTGACAGGCATTCTGCTCACATCCCAAAACAGAGAGAGGTTTCAATGTAGTCAAACACAGTGAACGATCATTGAGGTGGGCAATAAACCCGTCGTCAGATAATATCCTGCCCATGTTTCCATGCATAAGGGTTGAGTGCTACAGGATTCTCTTGATCTTCTGAATCCAGTATTATCATTTGAATGGATTTTAGGTTTGGCAATACAGAACCAACACCATTCAGCCATGTTGTGGCCTGGCTTTAAACTTCAGTTAAATCTGCCCTTAATAAGAAAAAGTTAATGGAGGGAAATGCTACTCACTATTAGATAAGGCATGTTGCAGAATATATTAGTTTGTCACAAGTATGCAGTCCGTCACTAGTATCTATTAAGTTATACTGTGCTCTTGTTGGTTTAAAATGTTTATTTATACTCTGTGTGGCACTGAGAAGTGGAGTGCCATATATAAGCAGTGTACTCTAATTAAATATCTATAGAATGAGACAGAGTTCAATCATTGTCTGATTTGAAATTGAGGAGGCCTTAAGATCAGTCTGAATACTTTTTGGTGTATACAGACAGACACTTAAATATTTGCACTCTATGTAATTTGAAGCAGCCAAGTAAAACAAAGGTTGTGTGGTTTGGGAATAATAGATTACCTGGTATACACTGAACCTGCTCACAATGGGCTTTTTTACAGGTCCAATTTAATGCTAACTGTACTGTAAATTTCAGAATAAAAACATATTTTAGCAAAATTAAATACACATACAGGCCCCTCTTTGTACACTGTGACATGTCACACACTACATGCTTTGTGTGTGTCTTTTAGTGTTTGCAGTGGAACGTGTGCAGAAAGCTAGCCTGATGCATAAAATACTTGTATTTCTTTAAGGTAAACACTGCTGAAACATTTGGGAGATTGAAATAAAAACAAGACATTTATGAGACATAAAGATATCACATAAAACTGTTGTGAATTAGAAGAACACTGGCTGAATCCCAGAACAGATAATCTTTATAAACATGCAGGAATGTTGTAAACTGTATGTGAACGATCTTATGTTCATATGATACAGTACCTTAGGAGATTCATATTACACTGACTGCTGTCTAAGTCCCAGTCACAGGATTTTCATGGCCTCAAAGATTAAAATAAATACATGTATCTTTCCTGCCTCCATGAAGACATTTTATGTACACAGTTTTATTATACTGAACATAGATACCAAAGACTGATTTTTCTTGAGCTGTCAAAGTACAAAAGAAATGCAAAAAGTCCTTGCACAGATGTAGTACAGTGCTGAATTTTATCTTTTGGCAGGTGCTCAATATGCAGCCCACATAATCACATGTTAATGACTGGAGTGTGTTAATCAGCATGCATACCTGATTCCTTCTTGCCCAAGGAAAAAAATCAAACAATTTATAGCATGTTAATGCTTCTACTTTTGAAAAATACATTCTAAATATACAGAACTGGGGGAGAGGGGGGATTTTTCAAACATTGCTTTATAAAGAGATGAAATGGTCAAATAAAGGGTCTATAGATTTGGACTGACCAAGATAAAAACTAGGAGTCCTCTGTGAGGTATTCAGGTGGTGATTGACTCAGTTTTAACAATATTCTTCCAAGAACATAGGGGAAATAGTTAAAGTAACCACCACAATGTTATACAGCATCAAGAATAAAAATAATACAGTAACTAGTGTACCAAAATAGTAATTATCTGATTCCCCACTAAACAAAGTTAATCACCTGTTTAGTTATCCTTACAAAACAAGATATTCTGCACTTTATTGAGGGAACAATTTTGTTTTGTTACTTTTAATTTAAAAGGTAAGCAATGTTCTACTCATGATTCTAATATAACCAAGGCCCCAATCCTGTAAACATTTGGACATGTGCTTAACTTTATGTACACAAATAGTTCTACTGAAGTCAAGTTAAGCACATGCCTAATTGTTTGCAGATCACAGACCAACATACAAAAAAAAAAGTGGTCCAGAGCCACAATTAGCTTTTAAAAAAAATACCACTATCTATCTTTTTTGCATTATAGTTGCCCATAAGATGCATATAATAATAGAGAAATAAAATGAAGCATGTAATTTGCCTTTTAGCACTTGATATTTTCAACCAAGACTTTGCATCTGTGTAATCGTGTGTAAAGTGTTTATCTATCTGGACATTTATTCCATACTCATCACCTAGCACCCTACAAAGAATATTATCATTGTGGATTTGCAGTTGATGCTCATATAGATGTGCACATGCAAATAACATTTTACCTGAGCAATTCAGCTAGTGAGAACTCTTGCGGACACTGAATTGGAGGTAACTGTTAGAATTCTGGGCACTTAAATTTGGTTCATTTTATACCTGCATCCAGCTACCAAGTCAATTAAAAATGTGGGTATTTTTAAATAAATTATAACTTTAACTTTGAGAATTTGAAGCCATGAACTGATGTTACAACACAATACCAAACAACCATGACAAAGCTTAATAAGTCTGAAAATTATTCTCTTCTGAAAAACCAGAGCTGATGTACATTCCTTTTAAAGTTAAAAACTGCTTTTATACTAAGGGAAGTCTAGTATCATTTGTTTCTGGTGATCAGCAATGAGGCATTAAGGCCTACATAGTTCCACCAATTTCTGTTATCTTTCTGACATTAATAGTTTTTCTGAGGCTATAGAAAGTTAAACTGGATAATTGTTGGCTTCAAAAAACTATGTAAAAGATAACAAATACAGTATCAGGTCTACTCTCTTCTGTGTGCAACATTCCCATCAACATTAATGAGAGTCATGTGCACAGACACAGCAAGAGCTGCAGACCTATGAGCTTGCTTAACATGAAATCTGAAACAGATATATAGTCTTGATATTATTACTATGTAAAATATATGACAGTTCTCTCATTTGACATATAACCCAATGAAATCAACGCCAGTTCCAAACACAATCGCCTCTATTTGATATTATAAAGTGTAGGGGATAACATAGCACCCCATGGATGTAATAAGCTTGTAATGCCATAATGTGTTTGCCTTCCCATGTGACCCAAATAACACTATCCTTTGGACCATATTCTGGGCTGCGGCAGGAGGCACAGCACAGACAGTGTAGATGAGGGGGAAAGAGGGCTTTAAGCAACTTTGTATCTTATTAATCATAGAATATCACAGGGTTGGAAGGGACCTCAGAAGGTCATCTAGTCCAACCCCAGGCTCAAAACAGGACCATCCCCAGACACCTAAATGGCCCTCTCAAGGATTGAGCGCACAACCCTGGGTTTAGCAGGCCAATGCTCAAACCACTGAGCTATCATTCTCTCAGATTCTGTCTGCTCCAGAGGCCAATATAGCTCCCTGCATAAAACAGTAGCCCCAGTAGCTGGTCTCCCCATGATTTCCTATGGGCTACCCGCACAGCTGTAGTGCAAAATGCTATGGCACTCCCCACCCCCTGCTCCTGGCACAACTTGTCTCAGTCCCTCCCCTGCCATGCCTCTCCAGCAGGTGCTGCAAGGACTGGGGAGAGAGTAGCTCCTGTGAAGGGGGAATTCTCCCCAGGGCCATTACTGCTCCTTTACAGACCCTATGCACCACTACAGTGTCATATAGGCATCAGAATCTGTCCCTTTGTTCTCCTCCCACATGTATTTAGCAGAGAAGATCCTGCAACATGAAGTCCGACTCCAGATTTAATTCAGTTAAAGGTGTGTGAATTTAGAATCCCACTACAGGCCCAACTCTAATACTTAGACTCATGGGAACATACCATACAATTTGTCATAGTGGATCAGACCATTTGTTCATCTAGTCTTGTGGCCTGTCACTGACACTGCCTATACCTGATACTTCAGATTAAGGATAAAAGTCTCATAACCGACCTGGGTAAATTGCTCAAGGCTCTACATGGGAGTGGGTGTACAGGAGAGGGAATTGTTTCCTGGCCCCTGCAGTGAATGAAGTGTGAATCATGATTACCACTTTTTTAACATGGCTAACTACCAGTACAAATATTGGTCATAAAATTATCCAGCTACTTTTTAAATCTAGCTACAATATTTAACACTATGGTCTTCCTCTCACTCCTCCCCATCCTCTATCACCAACTGTTCCTAATTAGTTTCCAGAAGGAAATCATTTTTCAATGCAGTTTACAAGCTTTATATGTCCCGCTTGCTAATCCCTCCCACATGGGAGAATGCAGTGTGACTTCTGTACCTTCAAGCCCGCACAATTTTTGTAATTTTTCCCCATTCCCTAAGTTTGGGGGTGGGGGTTGTTCGGGTTTTTTGTTTGTTTGTTTTTCCCCAGAAAGGGAGAATTTAGCCCTTCACATAGGAACAATGTTTTCTGCTAGCAGATTTATCAAAAGAAATAAATATCCACACCTCCAGCAATTTTTATTTTAAGTTAAAGTTAGAAATATAGTGATAATGTCTCCAGCTCTGCAATGGAACATTGCAGGACCAAATCCTTCTATAGTTCAATTCCCCCTCACCCCCCTCTGTAAAATCAAATTGGTGGGTGATATGATACTTGTAGTGTAAGTCATTACAGGTCTGACGTTACAGTTGTTACACATTGCTGAATCTGTCAAATGAAAAGGGAGCACAAAGGGAATCTCCAAATGCAGCTGCTATTTTTCATTTGTTAAATCCTTTTATTACACCATATAAGTACACAGCTGGGAAATACTATAGAGTGGGAGTTAAAACAAAATATTTTGGCTTCCAGACATTCAGAATACACAAAGGACTCAGTGGAAAGCAATGCCTGATATCAAAAGGGAGTGAAAGTTTGAAAACATTTCTAGCCAGCATGAGTTTTTTTTTTTAAATGATAATGCAAAATGTTGTTTAAAAGGTATATTATGTTACAGAAAGTGTTGCATTCAATAAATACTGGAAACAACTTCTTCGATATTTTCTTAGACAAATTTTCATATTGCAATATCTATTTTCACCAAAGAGCCATATAGCCCTCATCTCTGCACAGGGCTGCATACTGTATACTGTAAATACCAAAATTCCCACAGATCTTTGGGAGTCTTGAGAGTACAAAGATACTTAATTCGATAACACACTAAAAGCCAAATTCTTCCTTTATATATATGGATGCAATACCTGTTGAATTTACCACCTTATAACCAGACAAGGCATGTTAATGGTGCATTTTAACCCCAGCACCACTGTCTTTTTCAGAGTAAAAGGGTGTAAGCAGGTGCCTTTCCCAACCTGCTTTACAACATAGTCAACACTCTGAAGTCAAAAACTGACTGTCTTTCATGGAGTTCGGTTTTATTAACAAAGAAATTAGCAGCATGCAGCTCAAGCAATTTCCCCAGGTTTAGCAGCTCCTACAGTTTCTATCTCATAACTGCTCAGCCCATCCCCATCCTTTCTCTAGAGAGTCACTCAATCCTGATATAAGGAGCTGGAGTAAGCAGCCACCTGTATTGGTGAGTTATTAGAACTCTCTTAACCTTTTCCCAGCAAGATCAGCAACTGCTAGCAAGTTGGGGTGTTTCAAACAAACAGAGACAACTAAAAGGAGTAAACGAGATTTGCACATAAGGACCCATGGCAGAATTTAGCTCTTTGTCAAAAATATTAAATAAGTTGTTCTGAGTGACAGCTTCACGTTGTAACAATTATTTTAAAAAACTGAAGATTTTTCACAACTTCTATGTTACAATCATCAAAGTAATGTTCCCTAAGCTGTCTCTGGTTCCACAGTAGATCAGCTGAGGCATCATTGTTGTGTTTGTTTTAAATTCAACTGACCTGATCTAAAGCCTTAGAACTTCAATTTTCACTTGTGGCCAAACCACTTAAGTTATACCTAGTCTTTCTTAGGCAAAAGTTCCCACTGATTCAGCTGAGCTGTGCCTGAATAAAGATTGCTGGATTTGACCCAAGGGAGTTGTGGGACCAACTAATGATTTTCAGGAACTTTATCGAACTGTATGATGTAGTATTTTCGGAAACAAGGGAGGAAAACCAGAATGCCAAGTCACTCAAGCAAAGTTCATGCACCTGTTTCTGAAACATGATAGGCAGGAGAGCGACTTGTGGCTGTTCAGTCTCCTCAGAGGTACAGCAAATGTTGGCATGAAAGTGTATCATTCCAAAAGAGAGAAAATGGAAATTACATTTTGCCATTATAAATGTAAAATCGTTTTAAATTACTGTGCACGAGCAGGATGTTTGATTTTGACTGAGATACTAATATATTTCTCAGCACACAGCCTGAGTATATTGCCTGTGCCCTGGGGAATTCAAGGAAGGTTGAGAATTCCTTCCTCCCAGATGACAGAGTCACTCCATGACTGCTACTGCTGCCCTGAGGCTGCGACTCCCATTGCGCGTATGCCCCACTCTGGAATGGGTGGGAATGGCTCATAAGAACATAAGAACAGCCACACTGGGTCACACCAAAAGTCCATCTAGCCCAGTATCCTGTCTTCTGACAGTGGCCAATGCCAGGTGCCCCAGAGGGAATGAACAGAATAGATAATCATCAAGTGATCCATCCCCTGATGCCCATTCCCAGCTTCTGACTCATAGTCATCTTTTTTTCAACATATCTGGTCAACCTAGCTGTGTCTCAGTTTCCTTGTCTATAAAATGGAACTAACTGAGAATTACTGTGATATGTTAATTATTGAATGTCTTGAGCACATATATGCAATTAAAATGAGGCTCTATTCCAATATCTAGGAATTTTCTATAACAGCCATTACCTGGATAATTATATACAGATATATGTGCTCTACGACCATTCTGGTCTATCTTTTCAAACAACAGAAAATATCACACATAATTTCAATTGAAATCAAGGGGACTTTTGTCTGTTTCGCAACTGAAGCATCAAACTCTTGATGACTTTCTAAACCCTGATCTTGCAATGAGTTATGCACAGACTCAATTTGTGGCTTATTGCTTAGACATCATTTTCCTGCTCTATTTATATAATCTGAGTCATCCCAATTAATTTAATAAGTGTTATTAATACTACAGAAATACTTAGCATATATTTAGTTCCTTCATTCCCAGGATCAAACATATGAATGATTTAAGTCTCCCAATATCTGTATAGGATATATCACTATCATTATGTTTCTAACCTAACTAAGAAATAAATGTATTATTATTGATGAGTTTTTAAATGTATTATGGTGATGGTAGTACTTAGTTTTCAAACTTAATGAAAAAAATAATTCTTAATTAAAATATCTGATTTTATAGATCTGACAAACTCACAAGCGCAAAGAAAAGGCAGGCATTTCACTTTAGCTTATTTGTGTGAATTTAGTGCTTGTGAAAGGTGCTGGTTTGAAAACCAGAGTTCTCCATCCACAGAACAGATACAGTCAGAAGCAAATATCCAGTCCACATGCCTTGATTCTGCTCAGCATGGGCAAATACACAGGTAAGAAGTTCATTGAATCTCCATGTGCATTCAGTTTTTGGCAGCTCTGTTGAGACTCCCAGTTAGTTTCAATCGTAATGGTGTTTTTGTCACATGGATGTCTGTCCAATGGGATAGACGACTCCAAACTCATCTCATATAAACCACTGAACAAATATCAGGCAGTAACAACTTTCGGTCACTGCTAACCTTGTTTGTATTTGAACTGGTGATCTAGAGCACAAAAGGCTTGATATGCAGTTAACAATCTCAAACTATTTGCCCTTCACAAAAGGCTACCATTTCCAATAAACATAATGAGTTGTGGTATCAGCCCAGATGTTAGCCTCTGTGTTCCAGTGTCAGACTATGAATGTTCTCACTTTGGTGGGTTTCAGAGAGAAAATTAATATCAAATTTATTATTTGAAGTTGAATATGCACTGTAGACAAGGGAAGGCCCTTCTTTAGAAACACATTAAAGTTTCTTTCTGCCTTCAACAGCTCCTGTAGCCCAATTAGATGACGGACAGTTATGAGCTACACTCTTCTTACTGAAATTAATGCGCAAATATATGAGCTAAAGAGGTTATGACATAAATCAGGTGATGACTGGAAACATGATAAATAGATGCATTTCCCTCCTGAAGGTGAACTCATCATATGATCTCATTCATATAGACCTGTATACTTAACAAGATTATACAATTATAATTTATAATTATTCCATATTGATGTTGATTGAGTACTATGCCTGGCATCTTACCAATTAGAAAGTTTCACATCTATGAAGGGTTGCACAGAATAGGCCCTTCTAAATGAGAGGTGAGGAATCTTCTGAAATACTAAATTCAAAAAGCTGCATGTAAATGGGAAACTTACCATTCTATGCTGGGCTGAGATAACACTGTCCCAGTCGGCGTCTTGTTGGATGGTGGTGACCAGAGTCGGTAGCTCCTCTGAGTGAGGTTTGTTGTGCATTAGGGTGTGTAGAGGCAGATGGGAGGCCACGTGATGATCATTGTTGCCCTCTTCCTTGTCTCGTGATGCTAAATCCTGGGTCATTGCTTCCTCTCCATCAGCTGCACAGGCAAATGGAGAGGTGGCCTGCTTGGAAGACATTCTTCTGCAGAACAAAAGAGGGCAGGACATAAGATTTTACTATTGAGTACATGGACGAAGCTATCGATCAAAACATGAAAATTGGAGGCAGACCCTTATGTACATGAGTAGTCCTTTCTCATTTAGGTAATCCCACTGTAATCAATAGGACTACTTGCAGGACTAAGGGTTTAGAGGATCTAGATCCTTGCTCATTTAACAAGTTCTTCAGAAGCTCAGAACATTTCAGTTCTGTGATAAAGGGCTCCAAATGAAACATGGTATTGACTTATCCTATGTCATTCCATTTACACACACTTGTAAGATGGTATCATTTTCTCCAGCCTTAAGAGAATGATGACTCTTCTGGACATGTATATTCTGTTAATTGTGTCTGTGAGCCAAGTCCACTAAACTTTTACTCCCATGAACAGTCCTACTGCCTTCAGTTGACTTCAATGGGATTACTTGCGTAAATAAGGAGTACTCATATGAATGAGGGTTTGCATGATTGGATCCTTTGCTTACTTTGTCCCCTGCATGTGGAATTTGTTTTCTTCACAGATGAGACTTTCTAAGTCATTAGCCAAGCTGTTCCAAAGAAGTACTATGATTTGTTTGTTTAAAGCTTTACCGTCTCTGAACCGGTTTTAAATTGCATCCAGTTTTACCTTTTGGAAAGGGCTCTGAGATAGTCACTTGAAGGGTGCTATAAAACTGTAAGTGGCTTATTGAACGAATGACTGATAATGTATGATTAGTCTTGAGGCAATCTTCTGCAGTTTGACTTAAGTGCCTGAAATAATTATATTTCTATCTTTATTAGATATTGAATACAAGATACAAAGCATTTGAAAGAATTCAGTTAAATCTGAGTGTCGAGTTGTAATAAATAAATATATTTATTTAAAAGGGCATTTTCCTAATAATAGCTTCTTAATGCCACTCTATATGCAAACACAGCTTTGCCACAGTTTATGTTACTTAAATTAAAATATAAATTATGTCAATTCAAAATTTTAAACCACTTTATAAAAATTTCTAGTGAAAATAACCACAACTGTCAAAGCAGATATCTAAATTATATTAGTTTTTTTTTTACAGTTTTTAGTAACTTTATAATATCTGTAAGACTGAAAATGCTTTGGAACTAAGGAATAAGATCTCCACCTTAATTGCTCTTTAGCAATAATTGATTTCATACCATTTCTTTAAAAATGCACAAATCAGTTAACATAGGAAACCACATGAGCATTTTTCAAATTAGCAAATCATTAACTCACTAGTACTGTTTCTACAGACAAATAAATACTGATTAAAGGGTCTGGAAATCTGAGACTAACAGTTAAATTTACAAATGTGTCACATGCTTTCATGAATATTACAGTGAAGGAAATATCAAGTGCAAAGAAAAATAATTAAGTTAATTCCAATTTAAACAGTACTTTTTATGTAGCAGCCCATGTTTCACATAGGATTTAACAGCTAATGCTAAATTTCTCACAATTAATGAGGGGGCTCAGATTTAGTATTCTACAGTGAAAAAAAAATTAATATAGGAACAGCTAATCTAATTATGCACAGTTCTAAATAAAAGTATTACAAGCTTTTGAAGTGCTTTGATACATATTAAAATGCTGATACCTATTTAGAATAACCATTCTATAAATAATGATAATCCTGCCTCAACTTGATACTAGTGGTGGGGGAGGGGATAAAGGTTTGCATTTCCTTTAAGAGTATTGAAGTTGTCAATGAGTAGAATTGAGTGAATATAACATTCATACTGCACTAAAGAATACATGTTTACGGTGCACATAACAAGCGGAGAGTTCAGAAACTATTATTGTTACAGGTATTTCAAGAGGTTCTGGTTCATAATTATGTGACCTAAGATAATGAAAAGGTTAAGATACATTGAGAGATGTATTTCTATATTTCTGATTACAATCATCATGTTAATTTACTCGTTTGCATGACAACATAATACATTTACTATAGTTTCATACAATTTATAAACTGTGCATTTAAAACTGAAAGTCACAATTTGCATTTAAAAGTGAAAGTCACAAATTGCATTGACTTCACCTCCTTAACAAACACCATTCCTGTTATAAACTGAACTGGCTTCCTCCAATAGCAATAGCTATGGTTGTTTTTTCAGTATAAATTAATCATGACACAAAACCAGAAATGAAAATGTCTCTTAAGAATAATTTCAAGTACAAATTGCACCAATGAAAAATAGTGCACAATCTTAATTAAACACAACTGTGCAGCTGTGAAAATAGGCTAAATCTGTCCAAAGCTATGAGTTGGCTTTAAAGGCTGGTTGTTAGGGAGTGTTTTCCTAAGGAAGGCTGGGCCCCCAGTCTTAATCAGCCAATAAATTATTTCCTGCAATTACATTAAATAGAAAATTATCTTCAAATTGGGAATGTTAATTGAAAATCAAAATTCAGAGTGAAGTTTAGAAATTACATACTGAATATAATTAGTCTAGAAAGGCTTCACCTCTATTTCATAAATAGGCTTTTGTAATTCCTCAAGTGACCATTCAGTAAAGCTACCTACTTGTAATATAGTACAGTAGAAAAATATTTTTTCTGTTATTATATATATATACACACACACACACACACAAAATATATTATAGATAATTTAAGTTAATTATTTATAGAAAGGGAGAGAATGTGCCATCTCTAAAATATACTAACACAGATACAGTCCTACATACCTATAGCCATCAACCCCTCCCTGCAAGTTTAAGTTACCTTTTTCTCCACTATATTAAACAGGAATACTCAGGTGTAAGGGCCAATTCCTGCCAGCCCTATCCATGGGAAACTCCTGTTTACCTCAGTAGGAGTTCTGCACATGGAAGACTGCGAGATCAGCCTCTAACCAAAGGCTGAATTTAACCCATAATTTCCAAGGAGTATGATCAAATACTCCCACTGAAATAGCCCATCAGATTAATCCTTAGTTATTGTCCCATCGATCCACAAAACAAGCTGTTCTGCTAAAATAAATGTTGACAAATATTATGGGTAGCTTATTTTTAAATATTAATAATTTTGCAATTTTAAACTTAAAATATTCAAAACTAACTTACCATAGTCCTTAGTAAGGGTAAGGGTTACCATTTCAGTAGTAAAAATTAATTAGACATGTAAAAGGTGACTCAACGTTGCTAATTTCCATTTTACCTTATTTTATTTTTGCTCTGTTATAAATTAAAATCAGTCAAATGATTTTTTTTAATGTCTGTTCAAAAAAAGTCTCCCTAGTTATAACCCCTGAAAACAGGGGTTTATAATGGAAGTGCTGACACAACCCTAACTAAAGCAGCGCAAATGGTGCCGCTATA
Organism: Terrapene triunguis; assembly: GCF_002925995.2. NCBI lineage: Eukaryota > Metazoa > Chordata > Testudines > Emydidae > Terrapene > Terrapene triunguis. The sequence goes on along the minus strand of NW_020664447.1, from coordinate 860,092 downwards.
ATACACAAAATCAAGTTCTATTATTCTAAACTATCCTCGCTCGTGGGGTTTTTCTTTACTGTGCTCCTAGCCAAACTGCTGAAGCATGAAAAATTTAAATGCAATCAAGTGGGTCCAATTCTACTTTACTAGAACAAGTGTCTACAGTGGTACAATCTTAAAACGAGATGCAACAGATTTGTTTGGTGCTTTTCTTCTTTATTTTTTTTAACTGTTTATTTATAATACTGTGCAGTGGAGATAAAATAAGAGGAAATTACACTCACTTGATATCAGTGTATCAACTACACAGCACACATTATAATCAGAGAGAAAAATATATTCTCACACTGGTTAAATTGACTGGTTAGCACAACTATCAGCAAGGCAAACAATATACCTACAGGATTTGAGAAAGATAGGTATGAATCCAGAATCATTTATCTGAAGTCCATTTCCCTATTCAGCTTTCCTAATTTGGGTTAAACAAACACAGGTTCGGGTTTTACAAAATCAAAACAAGACACATCTCGCTTTCAAACTGAGATGGACAAAAGTGGAACCATTTAGCCAAATCTCAGTGAAGTTGAGGAAATGGGAAGGGTTGGTAAATCGGGACCCCAATTTCAACCAGCCTTGGTTTCCATGTTGTAAAGCCAAAATCCCAAGCGTGGGTCTGCGCCGCTCCCGTATTTAATGTCAAAATGTATAAGCCTTAATTTTTACCCTTAGAAGAATTTGCTTGTCCTCTAATGGAGCCTGGCAGTCAGTCATTCTATACAAACATCACAGATTTCCTTTTTCCTAAAGGTAATGCTTGTCACCCGTTCCCAAAACTACAAATGATTATAGAAACTTTTCATCTAAGGCTTTTCTATGGCCTGAAGTTCTTCAAATGATTTAAAGCTGCTTCCTTTAAATAACTAGGTGGCATGCCTAACACCAAAGGCATGTAATGTCTAAAACTGTCCATCCATTACTCACAGAAGGACCAAATGATGAAATGCTCCAGGGGAAATTAGGGATCAATTTTGGGTCCTACCAGGGGATATTTAAACCCAAATTACACAGCACTAATTCACAGACATCAATAATGTGAGAGCCTAGTCACAATTTAAGAATACCTAAACCATCTGATAACAATGAGCTATATGACAAGGGACACTTGTGGCTGACCATAGATTGCAATGGAATCTAAAGACTGTTTTGTCCCACCCCATCAAAGCATTAATAAAGCTAAATCTATAATCCCAATAGTATAGACGCGAGGTTTTGACAATGCCATGCCTCCTCTCCTTAAAGGTGGCCATCCTTATTTCCTCCCCCAAAGCCTCAGTTTATCAAAGCACTTAATCACATGTTTAACTTTAAGCATCTAAGTCCAAGTGACTTAAAATTGGACTGCTCACCTACTTACAGTTAAGCACATGCTTAAGTGCTTTCATGAATCAAATGAATGAAACAAATGAATTATAAAAGAAACATCTTTCAGAAGTCCTCAAAAAAACTTTAAAGAACCATTTTTCCTTCTAACTTTTCACAAGAACTTCATGAAAGACGTTCATGAAAGATGTTACTCAGTTAAGCCTGGAGAGTGAAGTCCTCTCTCTCTCTCTCTCTCTCTCCACCAGGGCAGCAGAAATGGAAGTTTCTCCCATCCTTGTCAAATCTTACTCAAAGGGTCCTCTGCTACAGATCCACACCCACATCCATACGAAAGTGATTGTGCCGCTCCTGGTTGCTTGCCCTCCTGTTCCCCCTCCCCGTGGCAGACTCCAGCACCCTATAGAGGAAGGCCCTACATGGAATTTAAGAGTCAAATCATGAGTCCTTAGGCCTCCTCCTAAATTCAAGGCCTGCATCCATGAATCATGCCTTAACAACTGACCACTCCTTACATCTGTGCAATCCCACCATTATCAACTATAGACCAGATCCTAAACTGGGGTAAATTGACAGAGCTCCACTGAAGCTACTGGAGCTGCAACGATTATTCCAGCTGAGGAACTGGCTCAGAATATTGTAAACACACAGGGAAATTATCACTATTTGCCTTTGCTGTGGAAGGATCCCAATTTCTAGTTATGGGAGCATTCAAATATGACTTAATTTAAAGAAAAATGAAAATGTTGTGCCAATAGCCAAATCATTTTGCAGCTCTGCTCCCGTAAAACAAAGTTATGTAGACATAACTCAGCAACATAATTCATTGTTTATCTAATGCTGTAATCCGTCTGTCATGTAAGAATAAACAGTTATTTCCTAAAATTATAAAGTCCCACATCTGATTGCAAAGAGCATTAGTAACAGGAATGAGCAGTTACTAAAATACGCACTACTCCTGAAGCCCCATATTCCTACATGTGTCCCTACATACAAAACCTACATGGAGTTAGACTGATGACATATCAGCATCTGTGAGAATGAGAAGAGAGTGTGGGCTGTGCATAGGACTGAAAGCCAGTAACTCCTGAATTCTACCCCTGGCTCTGCCATTGAGGTCCAGTGCGGCCTTGGACAAATCAATTAATCAGTCTTTCAGTTTTCCCAATCCCTACCTCAGAGGGGGTTGTGCGGATTAACTAGAAGTTTGTAAAGCACCCTGAAGATTAACAGTGTTAAATTGATTCATGAGAAAGGTCATTCCAGGAATTGCATTGGGAATAAGAGAGGGGAAAAGGAATAGATTCAAGGAATGGCAGTGAACAACATTAATTGCAGCATCCAAGACTCGAGCTAAGATAAACATCAAGCTAAGTGATATAAGTGCAGCCTCCACAATACACACGTTCAGGTATACCCACCTTTCTATTTACAAACCAGACAAATTACTCGTTACTAGAAATAGCCTGAATCACAAAATTTGATTCCATATCCACTATACTCCAAAGCTCAGAAGCGTTAAGATCTGGTCCCATCTCTACTTCATTCTCTCAAATGTATCATATAATATCTGCACAGTTTGTTGAATGATGCAAAAGCATTTTTTTTAAAAAGACTGCCATTCGCCTTTTGCCATTGTTGATAATTATACTGACCGTGCAGTCAGGTACATTCCCTGGGGGTTAGACTAGATGACCCTTGTGGTCCCTTCTAAACCTATGATTCTATGTAAAATATTAGACTTAAAAAATGATTCGGTCTCTTTATCTGACTGTCAAAACTAAACTAAAAAAAAAAAACACTCTACAACCCCTGCAGACTTTATGGTGAAAATCCTATGCAAGCTATTTTTGGTAGGTGAAATGTTCCTCTTTCTTTATTCAGTATCAGTATTTTTCACTGAGAATATGGAGCCCCATTCACACAGAATGCAGTGAAGGGCAGTGGAATACAGGATAATGACTTAGTACCCGAGATGTATTCTTCTCAAGTCACAAAAGTTAATATTTTCTACAGTTTATTTTTAGCTGACAATATTGCTGTCACTTTATTTATACAGCTTAAGACTGTTCTTTGGACTGGAGCTCATATGCCCTGGAATGCTTTGACTCATGAATTGTTTCTCCTGATAATGTTACATCACGCAACCACCTCTGTTTAATTGGTTAGTATTAGCTTCTCTGTGGTGACTGTGAGGACTTTAAAGTCCTATGACTGTGACATGTGTCTCTGGATATCCAATTTCCTAGTGTTGCAAAAAAAAAAATCTGACTTCAAGTAATCTTTACCAACGACTTTCCAACATGTGAACAATAGTGAGTGTACCAGCAACTTATCCATCATAACTTGTTAGAATTTGTTGCTTTAGGCAGCAAGTAATAGAACATATATTTTACTAAAAGTATCCCATTAACAATAAGATTAAAAAACAATGGTTGCTATAAATAAGCATTAAGTCAAGGGTTTTTATGGAAAAGAATGCTTAATTGTTTAGCTAAAAGACTGCATAAATGGTTTTGATAATGGATGCCTAAAAATACTTAGAGGAATTTATTTCAACATGTTTAGACTTTGAGTCAACAATTCACATAAAAAACAGAAATAGCTTTTTACCCTAATAAAGCTAATAAAGTTCTTGTTTTAATAACTTGAAATCTGCAACTCAATACTTCAACCTGTAATGCAGAAGATCCTAACAGGTTGTTAATTAAATCCTTCTGATATGTTACAGGACATATGCTATATTGGTAACATACAGGATAGATATGCTATATTGGTATAAATACAATGTCTTTGTATATTTTCCTCCTACAATCAATTTTCAGTAGCTGCATAGGACACCACAAAATATAGTAAAGTGAAAAGTTAGTCACAGAGTTGCAAAAACAAAAGCTGATGTTCCATGACTCAGTGCCACTCAACACAGAATTGAGTGATACATATTATCTACAATCAGATTTTCCCCCCAATATTTTTGATGCTCATTTCTAAACTAAATACAGCATTTCTGTACTTCATCTTCTTTTCAGATAATGAAACAAAGTCTCAGTTTCAGGCTCATCTATAGTCAGTTTGCACTAAACCACCTAATTATTACCTCCCTATAACAAGAAACAATGTTTCTGCAGTTCAGTAACAGATTATCTTCTTAATGAAAACCTTACAGTACAAGACTAAAAAACATTTCTAGCAGGCAAAGTATTTCTGATTCAGTAAAGGTTATGCAAGCATCAAAGCAGTTAAATATAGGTGCCAAACCACATTGCCAGGAGCTCTTAGTACTGTGAGGTAGTGTTACCTGACAGCTTGGTGAATATAAAATTACTTGTTTCTCCAACTGAAGACAATCAAATTGTCACCTTCCATTGTAATAATGCACAACTAGACATCAGCAAAGTGCAAACATAATTACCAGGAAGAAAACAAAACAAACAAAAACAAAAATATCAAATCTAAATTTCTCTTAAGGGTAAACTCGAAAGGCTACTCAAAAAAGGGAGTTCATTTTAATACCAAATACTATGGTGCAACCCTGCTATTATTTAGCAATAAGATTTGTAAGTCTTGCATTAAGTGAAAATGAAAAACAGCAGAAGGATAAATATATAAAAAGCATAAATACTGGTATAAACCATCCAGTGTCTCTCATATGCACATATAAAATATTACACTAGTGCCCTGGTGTGCTCCACAGATAAGTGTGCATCTGCTGCATTACTGTTATTATAAACTTCTATATCCAGGGGTTTATCTCTAACTCATAAAATATAACTCCAGACTGGAACCTGGCATGCATTGATTCAAACAACAAGCAAATTGCTTTTGGAACTAAAAAACAACTTTCAGTTTCAACTTGAAATTCCACAGATCATTAATCTACAATCAGGGCCGTAGCAACAAAGAACGTGGCCCGCTCCGAACGGTGGCCCCCTCCGAACAATGTCCGGGCGGGGCCCCTTACAATGCAGAAACTGGAATGCTGTATTTATTTTGCCACTTTTAGGGGCCCCCTTGCTTGCGGGGCCCCCTCCGGTCAGAGGGTACGGAGGGCGCTCACTACGCCTCTGTCTACAATGGGTATAAGTGACGTTCAAAATTTTAAGAATTTGAAGGGCAGGATTTTGGAATGGTAAGGTTAGTTCATATGAGCTAACATTTTCAACACAAATGTCTTGAGGGTGTTCGGTATCTGGACTGCCTCTCCAGCAGTGATACCTGCATTTTGACAAGAGACATCATCATGAATGGTTCCATGGTGATCTGTGAAATCAAAGACTGAGTTTTAAAGATACTGTAGCTATGGACATGCTATGCCACACAAAATAGTGCCTTTTTGGGATTTACACATTATAAAGTTCCTTATCATTTTGATTTATTCATAAAATGTGATTTATTTTTAAAAACTGACCCTTGAAAAATTTGCATTACATAGTGTTATGGATCATATTTTATAAATTGCATATGTATTAATAAATATTCAATAAATAAATACCTATTGATATGATACACTATAATCTAGCATGTAAGTCCATCTTTTTTAAAGTCTTCTGACACAAGCAACCTCGTGTTTTCAGCAATGTTAGGGGAATCACAAAAACTAAAAAAGAACCAAAGAAATGCAAAGCTGACACTCCATCTTCAGCAATAGGTTTTGTCTAGTTGCAAGAATGGAGGAGAGAGCACAAAGAGCTCCTTTTCCCACCTGCACTCTGGCACAGGGGCCAGACTAGGGTTACCATCCGACCTGCTTTCCCCGGACATGTCCGGCTTTTTCAGCTTTAAATGGCCGTCCGGGGGGGATTTCTAATAAAGTAGAAATGTCCAGGATTTCCCCCTTCCCCTCATGCAGAGTGCGGCGCGGCTGATTGGATGGCTGGGCCTGATTGAAAGCCGCTCGCAGCCACTGGGGCCTCTAGCAGCCAGAGTCCCTCCCCCCTCCCTCCTCCCCCACAGAGCAGCGCCACAGTGTTTGGCTGCACGTGGAGCTCGCAGCTCTCCCTCAGCCTGGGGGGGGGCAGGCAAGGGACAGGGAACGGGGGGGTTAGATTGGTCGGGGGTTCAGATATCAGCTACAGTGCTCTTAACTGTGGAGAGACATGCACCCACACAATGAAGAGGAGGAGCGTTCCATGTTGTATGATATGTACTATCTAAGTCTTAGGCTCAGTGGTTCAAATTAGGGGCTAGATTTTCTCTTTGGCTAGGTCTACACTACAGCGGTGTTCCGACCTAAGATACGCAACTTCAGCTACGTGAATACCGTAGCTGAAGTTGCGTATTTTAGGTCGGCTTACCTGGTGGTGAGGACGGGGGAAAGCCGACCGCTGCCGCGCTGCCGCCGACTCCGCTACCGCCTCTTGTCGAGGTGGATTTCCGGAGTCGACGGTAGAGCCATCAGGGATCGATTTTACCGCGTCCTCACGAGACGCGGTAAGTCGATCCCCGATAAACCGATTGCTACCCGCCGGATCGGCGGGTAGTGAAGATGTAGCCTGAGAAAATCTAGCCCCTAATTTGAACCACTGAGCCTAAGACTTAGATAGTACATATCATACAACATGGAACGCTCCTCCTCTTCATTGTGTGGGTGCATGTCTCTCCACAGTTAAGAGCACTGTAGCTGATATCTGATAATACAGCATTACTTTCAAAGGGCAGTGCGGCACCCTGAGGAGTATTCATAGAGTTATAGAGGAAGATGTGGGGACAGCAAGTCCACTACATTCTTAAAGTGACAGCACTTTACACATAAATTCATGAATGAGCATTTTACCCTTCAATAAGCAACATGAAATGAGTCTAAAATGTCAGACTTTGGTTTGATTTTTGTGACTTTGGTGAGTTTGTGTTTTCGTTACAACTCTTATTTTACTAAAGCCGGCTCATGTGTGTAACAAGATAGTGTTGTGCATAGTGTTTCCTTGTTTTGAATTGGTGCCTATACAGTACAATACCCTACATGCATATAGAACTGTTCATCTTGCAGGATCTGAAAATGTATTTACAGACCATGTACAGGAATCACTTAATTCACCAGTGAACAGCAACTACTACTGGGATAGAAGGCCTCAACAGTGCTTTAGGTGTGGGTTATGAAGAACTATGGCCAGCTGAAACTTCAGGGAGAGTTTTAAGCAGGCAAAATGTAACTGCTTGATTGGCAATTTGGCCTGGAAGAATACTGGGACAAACCCCTCTAACACTTATGCAAAAAATATGCAGTGCATTCTTCAATGATCACAAATAGACAGAGTCCCCGATGTATGTGGACAATAAAAAAAAAAGTTTCTAATTATATTTTAGCTGAACAGATGAAAGCAACAGTTGAATAAGTTTGAACAGTTTGAAAGTTTCTGTAAAACATTAAATAAATAACTACTTGCGTTTTCCATAACTTAAATGGACCAGCTGCTATTAAAAAGGCATGAATAATTTGAAGTTCAATTTACTGAAAGTTTCCTCATTTTTTGGACTGGATTTTAGGTATTTTTCCCTCTATCCTGACACAGTTTTCACTGATTAAATCTTTATCGTAGTTTTAACTGCCCTTTACATCTAAAAATCTTTTTTCTCCATGGAATATAGAACAAACTAAAGCTACAATTTCTAACACTTTAAATAAACATTTAGTACAACTAAGAAAATAAATAATTATTTGTTTTTAATTATTTTAATTTATTTTTAAACTAGCGCCCCAATGTAAACATTAATGTAGTTTTTAAAAGGATTTTATTGGAACGTGTGGGTTAGGCATTGGAAAACATCACAGAACGTTAATGTTAGTTTCCTGTAGACTCACAGGTAGAACCTAAATTGTTCAGTCATTCAAGTGAGATCAGCAAGAGTACAGCTTCTGTATAGGGCACACTAATGCTGTTAATTGCATCAACTGCAAAGGAAGCGATAGTACTTTCCCATACTTAAGGTTCAACCCTACAAATTGCCAAACACCTCCTGTGAAGGACTGAGAACCCTCCATTTCCACTGACTTCAATAGGAGTTGAAGGCACACAGCACCTTGCAGGATTGATCTGTAATTACTAGAAGAAAAGTGCAAAAGCAATCCTAAGGGGAACTGTGAATAATGATAAAATTATCAGTTGTTCCCCAACCCCAAAGGTTCCATTACAATATTTTTAAAAATACATTGAAATAAACATTACTAAGCATAGGGATGTATTAGAACAAAAAGGAAACCCAAATCCAGACAATCCCTGCACCAGAGCACCAAATAGAAGTTGTCTTCAGTGATTTGAAGTGCAGTTGTCTTCGGTGACAGTTTAAGGGAAATATATATAACATTACATTTCCACTAATTCAAATTATTTTTTAAAAT
>NW_020664447.1:698894-846394 GCF_002925995.2 Terrapene triunguis | reverse complement strand
ATAATAAAAAGACAATGTATTCCATAAACATGGGTCAAAATGCTACTATAGCTGCAATAAATTCAAAGTTTTTCTGTCTTAAACTGAATTTTAATCTTTAACACAGCTAGTACTGAAAAACTGCTGAAAACTAACATAATGCGAAATAAGCTGTCAAACAGGTAACACTGGCACACTACCACAAATTTTAATACTACTGTCGACTTTCTAAATTACATGAAAGAGAAGTGAATCATGTTCTTGTTTCAGGTTTAAGCAAATAAAAAACTCTTCTCATTTTGGTCATGGAATGCTACCCACTTTTTTTGTTTGTTCCCCTTCCCCAAATGATTTCAGTGACACAACACTTCAGCACACAAACCTAGGACAGAGAGAGAGATACTGAAATATTACATTTGTGACTGAGCACATAAAAAGTGCTGGTTCCCGCGACTCACAGTAAATATATAAATGGTATATTTTCAGAAATTTCCCCTAAAGCTGCAGTCAAATCAAAATACCATATTACTACTGATGTTAAATCAGTCCACATTATCATCAACACAGCATCCCATCAATAGTAAATTGACTGGTTTACAAATATGGAATGTAAACAATAAGAATTCCAAAGTGCGGCATTGTAAGTAAATCTGGAAGGGAAAAAAAAAGAGGTGATGACTTAGTTGGCTATGCATCAGGTTTAAAAAGCATGCCCTGGAACAATAGGGTCAAAATCTTAGAGGGTTCAGACTTTCATCCTTCCAGGATAGATACGTTGACTTCCCTGAAGTTTGCTGGAGTCATTGGGAGTAATTTTGAATGAAGCCTTAAAATCTGCGCTCCTCTCAGCTCTCTGTGGACATTCAAGACCACATACCACTTTTCATATGAGCAAGGGTCTGTACTTCCCAGTGTGATGAGTGCTGCTTATTTGCTGGCAATCTACCCTGGGAAAGAATGCATTTCAATTGTGCTGTATGCATATAGGACTGGATCCATGGCCCACTAAAGTAAATGGAAAGACTGACTTTAGTGGCCTTTGGATCAGGCCCGTAATAAACAATGTGCTATGGGATCAAAGGGGTTATATATTTTTGTACCATATTGCTTGTACATTGGCCTAAAACACAGGATGAGCACATTTTAAAAAAGTTAAAAGCACAATCTTTGAATTTAATAATGAACATAAAGTGGGACAAAATTGCAAACAAATGTATAATTGCCATTGATAAGTATAAGATGATCTGTTGTATCACAGTTACGGGATGTGGGACAGTTGGCAGCCGACTGGAAATGTTCTCATTGCCACCCAGAATGAATGAATGAATAAATGAAAAGCTTAATTTAGTTTCCACTCCCAGTCTCTCAATCCCTGTTGCAGTAAGGACACAGTGCAGCACCTTCACGCTGCAAAGGAATGAGAGTTCTTGCAGTGGTTCATGCTCTGGCCTCCCAGGCTAAGAAGAATCCTCCTCAGCTGAAAAGGCTGTGGGGCTAAGAAGGTATTACAGTGAGGGAATGAGGGTACACAGTGAGACTTCTCAGAACTTTGGTCAGGATGCAATGTGTGATGATTCCCAGGGCAGGCAGAGGTCCAGAAAGAAGGAATGGACGCTCAGGGGTTAGCAATCTGATCACTTTTATTAGTGGTAAACTTCAGGAACTGTTCCACATAGCCCTCAGAGTTCTCTGGTTTCAGACACACAAATATACATGCGTACACTCACACCACCATTCTGGAGTTTTCTTTCAGGCTTCCATGTACTGCTGCATACCCTTGAGATCTTCTGCCTGTAAGCCTCGCACTAGATTCCTCCTCAAACTACCACCTAGGCTCAGCTTCTGTCTTCCTCAACCATTCACAACAGCCAACTGCACATTTAGGAAGACAACCCAAGCAGCTGCTGAGAAGTTCTGAGGAGATGTGGCCACGCAAATGAATGGTACCTCCTGAATTGTCTCTTTGAAACTAGAGTTGATCCTAATAATAGGATAATGAGTTCATTACTTATCTCCTCTCCCTAAGAAAAGTACCATTCCCAAGGCTCAATAACTCCAAAGAGACCAGCAGGCTGGCTCCCCAGTTCCAGGATTTGATCTAGCAAATGCAGAGAGACTGATGTCACTTGCCTCTCGGGAAGGAACAAGATGGTAATTTATTACTCTTTACATCCTGTGTGCACACACACTCATCTCCTAGTGTGGCAGGAGTCCCTCGGGGACTGTCCCTGAGGTTTTCAACTTTGGCCATTGAATACAACTTGAACAAGCAATGAAGTCTAAAACCTGTTTAAGTGACAAAACAATTCGCAACCCAAGTAAACATTTTAAGATAAGAAAAGGATCATTTTGGTGACAAGTAGGAAAAAAGATAGGACATTTTGGTATAAGGGTAAGATTTTTCATTATCTGCACACCCTTCATCCCAGGCAAAGCAGCTGGTAGGAATCACTTCTTCAAGTGCTGCTCTATGGCCTTGAAAGCAAAGATCTTCCTACCAAACCATTCAAAGCTGCACGTTACTTATCTTTCTTTGGGGACTTCAGCCTGCAGATAAACTTGTAATAGACTTAACTGCAAGAGCTTGCAGGTGCCACTAGATAGATATGCAGCTTCAGATGGGAGCAACAGAAATCTCACAGAGGATTATTGGAACACCAACAGATAAAAAAATTGGGGACAAGAACCGGACTATCAGAAAATAAACTAGAAGGCCAATTCTGTTCTTAGATGGTGACTGGAATGGGATTTATACCCATGCATATAGAGGCAGACTCAGGCCCTAAGTAATGCAAAGAGAACGTGCAATATATTCTCAACGCTTTGTTTTTTCTTGTGCCCTGTCGTCCAGATGTAAACTGTGAAATACATCCAAGTTCCTTAGAAAAGGAAGTGTTGAGCCAGGCGGTTCAGGCTGAGCTGTTGCAGTTATCACTCCACTGAAAATGAACAATAAATTCAAATAACACAGACTGTGCTCATTTAGGGATCCTTCTGAGTTCTCTTTTTCCAGCTCCCACCCCCACAGTCTCACCTCTCCCCCTTTACTATAAAGTTCTGGTGTCCTTTACTATAACGATTGGAAATCACAGATTACTGTTTTAGAGGCTTAACTGATTCTCAGTGTTTTCTATGTACTTACCACTTTTCATATGTCTCTCATCTTACATATAAATAGACTTGGAGTCGATTATTTTTAGGAGTTACAACAGAAAACTCTATTTATTCCCAAAGATTTTTCATTTTTTTCTCCAATTACATTTTTCACTAGCACATGTGCAGCTGTACCAGATAGCCACACATTTGGAACCTTTGCCAGCACATCAAATATCTCTTTCCCTAACACCACTTTTATAAAAATGTATAACCTGCATAGTGCTCAGTTTACAACAACCTATATTCAACAAACATATACACAGCCTTTTGGCACTATACCTCCTCCTAAACGTGTTCTGAGTAGCCAGGTAATCTCAGCTGGGAGTCTCTCACTACTATCACTATTTCCAATTTCATATCCTATATTTTCTTCCATGAAAAGGTGTAGCTGTTTGCCTTTTCTTTACATCTCTGTAAATGCCATATGGACGGAAATCATTGAGTCACCAGATCATACATTTATTTTTATGATATATTATGCCGTTTGATGTCATGTTGACATCTAATTGATGTCATTTTTGCTTTTTTTGTCTTTGTTTTGTTTCTTGGTTTCAGTAAAAAAGATAATTTTAAAAAAGCCTTTAGAGTGATGACTTAGGGTACTGACAGACGAACATAGTATGCATTTCTTTTATGATACACTGCTGAGTAATTGGGCATATTTCTAGCTTCAGATAATGTATAGAAAACCTCAGTATTTTTACTGTATAGATTAAAATTTGTATAATTCCGATCTATAACCTCAAAGGTATATTTTTCTCTAGCAAGAAAAAAAAAGATACAGAACGTATTTTCAGTAAGGCCTTGATCCTTGATTTAACCATCCATAATGTAAAGAAATGTGAAAACAAGGATGGAACTAAAATGCAGCATACTAAAGATTAAATGTCCCCTCCCCCATTTTGCATGGTGAGGAGCAAAAACAATAATTAACAATAAAATGGTATGGATGCCAAAAGATATAGAGTTTAAACAAAACCTGCACTTTTTAACAATAGGCAACATTTACAGTGGTTTGAGGGGAAATGATTTCCAGAATGCTAAAGCCATATGTATCTTTTGCTAAACTAAGCCTTTAGGGCCAAATTATAGGTGAAATCCTGGCCCCATTTTCTTGAATGTGTTTTAAGACTTTTAAGAGACAGCCTCTGCTAAAGGGGATGCAGAGAGACCTTACTATAGTAGGAACCCCCAGGAGGAATTGTGCCTAAACTAGTCATAATTCTCCCTAGAACTCTTGAGATGTACATGCTGCAGCAGCAGCTCCGATACCCTTTCGGCTGCAGGTCTTTTAAGGATGGGGCAGAGAGCCAAAGATCCACCCTCACTCCACCCCCTTTCAAATAGCTAGTAGTGGCATCATCAAGGTGCAATGCCTGGAGCTTCCCAATATGACTGTCAAGCCACTTAATTAGGGACATGGAGGGAAAGGGGAATGGCTCCTTGCACACCAGTGCAGGGACCACACAGTTGAGCACCCCATGCACAGTCTGTTCATACACGCATTTACTCAGTTCATGTCATATGACACGTACAAGAACACTTAATATTTGAAGCCAATCAGAAGACTGAAGATGGGTGGTATCTGTGCCACATTTCTCTCTTTGAATAATTCTGAGAACTTTTCTTCTGTATTTGTCATGAGTGTGCTGAATGAACAAGAAATCACAAGTTTAACATTTCACACATTCTAACCTTTCAGAGGCAGGCTCTTTCTTTATGGGTTAGAAATCTATCTATTCAATATCAGGCCACACCATTTTTACCTCAGTTATATCCATTCAATCACACTGATTTTAAAAAGTCTCACATCAGGGCTGCCCAGGCCACCTGAACATTCTGAGACTTGGGCAAAATTCCTGGCTGTTCCCCAGCTGACAGTAGCCCTGCAAACACTACTTCCTGAAGCATGGAATGTTCCTTGAAGTATACAGTTCCTTGAAGACATACAGACCCATCTTGCCCATGAGAACAGATGGGTGCACAACAGAGGATGGCGTAGCTAGAGGCATACAGAACAAGCATAAACACGAGAGAGAGAAAAAATCAGCATTTCATTACACATGCAAGAAACATAAAGAATCGTATTCACTATAGGAATATCACCTACAATGCTCAAACATTTCCAAATAAAATAATATCAAATAAAGATCACTTTGTCAGAGAATAAGCCTGGTAAATTTCAGCCTAAAGTTTTAGAAAGTTGTAAGTGATGGAAAAACAGGGGTTTAGAATGGAAATGCTTATGTAATGTTAACTACAGAGGTTGTTTCACTTTCCTACTATACATAAATGTATATACATATACACACAAAGAAAAGAGGAATATAGAGCTATAATTCCATCAAGTAGTTCTGGAGTTGACACAAAATTCTTGAGCTTCGCTCTCATGGTGTATGACATCACCAGACACCAGACATGGAATCATAGCTTGAAATTCACAATGTGCCTATTTTTTTCTATCGCTTATGAAATATGAATCAAAGACCCACATATATGCCCTGAACACACTTGTAATAGCTCCCCTCCTCAAAACTTCTGGATGCCTGCCTTCTTACCCCCTTCTTCCAAAACTCTAACCTATGCTGAAAATACCTTTATACTCAGCTCTGCTCTAACTAACTCCACATGGACTTTGCACAGCTAATTCTTCACAGCCCAGGCAGCTCTGCCCTGTAGTTGCTCTTGTTTCCAAAGCAGCTTTCCCTACCAATCCAGCAGTTGGATGAATCTTGTAATTCACAAGGGTGCCCCCAGAATCTGTACATTATACAATTTTTATTGCATAGATTCATTGAAATTTTCTTGCATTCACAGGTTTAAGTCTGAAATCTGGGAATTATAAAAATATACTTCACTCAAGAAACATATAACATGACATATACAGAGTACACACAATATATATTTAAACTATATATAAAGAATGGCATCAGTGCCTCTATTAAGTGTAGAGGCATCCAGAATCTCTATTTCTTAATTCAATTAAATCTTATTCAATTTATACAACTTCCCATTCTCAAAACTGCTTTTAGTTTCTTAACACCTTAAATCCACTAACTGGCATAGCCTGCACTGCTCTTAGTTTCTGTAGGTGGTGTACAGTGGTGTACTCATATTATTTAAACTGCTGCCAACTTGATAAAATATGGCGGCACTGATGAGCAGCAAAAAGATCTATGGACTGCTCAATTGGCTTTTTATCTTGGGAATATATGAATTTTAATCTCTACCTATCAATCATGTTCAGGGATGCGATGCTTTCTGGAAACTGAAATCTCTGTACGTTTTTGACAAAACAACTGAATCCCCAAGTCTGTCCACTCAGGGGGCCATGGACACAAGAACAGAAGTGCTCCACAGCACCTCCAATATCCATCATCAATAATAAATCATCAATAAAGCAAAGAAGAAAATGCCAATGACACAGCTCAACTGGTAGGAGCTGGGAAGCTTGACACAGCGGTGACTCTGCCTCCTCTGGAGACTCTATCCACCCATTGGCCAGTTGTGGAGGAAGGGAGCTGACTGGCCCCTCACTCTGCACTTTCATTAATTTAAACTCCAGTCCAGCTCCTTGGGAGCTTCTTGCCCCATACCTTCCCCCCGCCAGTAGGGTAAGAGCTGTGTTTTTTGCAGCTGCTGCAGATCTGACAAATCACTTCTCCGGGGATAAGGAAGAATTTTTTTTCTGTCTATTGGGGCTAAACTGGCAGAGGCCTGATGGGTATTTTGTCTTCCCCACTGGAGGCACAGCTTGGCTAAACAGGAGTAGGTATTAATAATTAGTAGTAGAACTTAGTAGGGATGTTAGTTCATCAGCAAAACAAGGGCCAGTTCCCAGAAGTAAAAGGCCTGGAATTTTGTTGATGGACGTTATGGGATAGGGGGAAAACCTTGAGGTCTTTGTGAGCCAAGGTCTTCCTCTTTTGCTACCCTCTCTTCCCATTGCAAGAGGGGAATGGGTGTTAAGGATTTAGACATGCCAATTTCAATATGAAGCTATTAGTTAGCTGCTATAATAACTATTTTAATAGTCTCAATTATTGAAAAATGCTAAGAACTGCTTTAATTTTGGGGGAAATTTAGAAAGGGCGTTCTCTGTTTGGTTTTAAGATTCTGAAATTTTCAAACAACTTCAGAGTTACAAATAATAAAATGTTGCAAACTTGTTCAAATGTAGGGAACTCATGCTCTGGGCTTCAACAAGCAGTCAGCGAAGCACCTGACATGCTACAGAAATCCTGCAAAATCCAGCAAATAAATCATGCAACACCCATTAAGCATCCTACAAAGCACACAGTGGGGAGCTGACACATTATTAACTGACTGTAATTTCACATATGCTAACATACGAAGAGCTTTATGACATACATGTGGTGAGAATAATTTTTTATATATTCTTGAAGCATGTTTTTCAAAATACCTAAATCTCTCAAACCATTTTGCTGAATTTCTCTTCCCAGGAGTTGTATAAAGACACACATCATTACAAAGAGCAGGTTTGGGACATACTTAGAATTCTACAAAGAACACAACAAATGACACATTCATCCATTATGACAAAAAACGCCATGATAGGGATGGCAAAGTGTGACACACAAAGGAGCCAAATCTCAGTAGTAGAGGAGATAACACTGAGAAATAACTGTTTGCCACAGGGTGTTTTGGGCCTTGGCATATATCCTGTTGGAAACCCACTTGGAAGTCACTTCTGAAATATTACTCCAGTCAGTGGATGACACCACCCCTAAGGAGATGTTTCCATGAAAACACCAACAGAGATCACATGGTAACATGGGTTCCAAGGAAGCCATAGGGCCACAGTGGAGGAGACAGCTGAAACTGCCATAAGGCAGGCCTGTGCTTCCATCCAGATGTTCTTCCCCTCTGAGTTTACCAAGATTTGCATGGATTTGCAGAGGCAAGCCTAACCTGTCTGTCAGTAACATCAGAAAGAGATTCCACGAGTGGCAACACACTGACTTTTGTAGCCCTTACATTGTTCTTCCCCACACAGGGATAACATATGGTCCCAAAGACAACGGTGGGAAAGGGCACTTAACCAATTCTTGTTAAAATCTGCCAGCCTGTAAATCATCTTGTCCTCCACTTCATCTGATGCTGTAGCATTTATAACCTTTTACAACACTGAGAAGTTTCTATTTAAAACTAGACAAGACTTTTTTTAAAAACTAAAGTAGAAAATATAAGCTAACTGTGAAAGCTGAGTATATTTTCCCTCTATTGCCCATTATTCATTACTGTATCATTTTCTCACTGCATGTAGGCCTAAAAAATAAATCCAACGTAAACAGAGAAGGCAAATACCTTCTGAAGGCCAGGCAAATATTTGAAAAGCAAAAAAGAGATTCCTCTTCTATCTCTAGATCACCCTCCAATTTAACATTAAGTGTATAGGGTTTTTTTCTTCTCTGTGCCTTTCTTTTCTTTACTCCTTTTTTATTTTTCTTTTCTTTTTTTGAAGGAATGCAGCAGCAGCAGATGTACATTTCATAGATTATGGAACGTGCACCAATCTACAGACAATAGCAATGGAATAACAAAGGTCGAATAATTATATTGTGCCTGTTATCAGAGTGTAAAGAAAGAATTGGCACTATAAAAGAAGCTATTATCTGATAAACTAATGCAAAAAAGTCTCCATCTAACATTATTTTTAAACTCTGGAAACCATATGCCCAAGCCTGCAATCTGATCTACATGGGTTGACCTTAGTGCCTGTGTGGAGTCCCACTGACTTCAGCAAGAGTCCTCATGCTGTAAGGCACCACTCCCTGATGGATTAGATTACAGGATCAGGACCTTAGACTGCATAAATATAGCACTAAACAGGTACTATAATTCAAAGAGACAAAAATGACCAGTTGACGCTATGAGCATGCATCAATGTCTACAAAAATATCAATAGCAGGTCCATAATCCTCTAACAGGTTTCCTGCCTGAATTATTAAGGATATAGAGGTTTGATTTGAAAAAAAATTACTGGGAAGGAATAGGGCGTGGCAGGGAATTGGACTGGAATGCAAAAGCCTTTTGATCTCCAGCTCACTGGTTCAAAATGTCCCCAGGTTAGTACTGAAGACAAGTTATCACCGCTGCATGGCAGTTCAGCGGTCCATGCAAACTGAGTTAATCAAACCAGTTCCACATAACAAGGGGCAAACTTTTACCAATCACAGCAAAGAAACTAATGACCATATCAACCCAGAGACTGACCTATCCCATCATCTAAAGAAGGGTTGACGCATATTGTTGGGTAAGGGTGGGAAAGTTAGCTGTGCTGCAACATGTACTTCACCTGTTCTGTGAGTAAATAAGACTCTAGTCTTTATGACAGACCACTTTTTGCCAATGACAAACCCACTTAAAGGCAAACAAAACTCTCCTAAGAGTGCCTAATGCTTTCTTAAACAGTTTGAGAGAACTGTATATTATCTTATGTACAAAATAAGTAATAATAGCAGTGTTACTGAGTACACTGTTCCTGGCAAGACAGGATTTCACTTTTTAAAATATAGCATTAATAATACCTGCAATTCCAAAATTAAGCCACATCCTCTGTTTTATTGCTTGTTTATAGTAGTAAGAAGGGGATAAGCAGAGACAAAGAATGAAAAATGAATACAGAGATAAAAAAAGATGATGAGAGAGTACTTAAAACTCTTTATTAGCTGCTTCAAGTCCATCTGCTCAAAAATGTAATATCAATTTATTTCCTTGTTTAAGTCTCAGTCTTTGAATATGCAAGACAGCACAAAATAAATATGAAAACTTGGATGTACCAAAATATTCAGCTTAACTAGCTAGCATGAGGGAATGACATTTTTCACAATAAAAGACAGTGTTGGGTAGTCTACCCAACATATAGGTACTGTAACAAATTAGAGGCTAAATAATGTAATCCTTGCTCAACTTTGTAAGCATATACAAAATGAGTAGCCCCTGGGACTACTCATGTGAGTACTTGTGGAAGAACTTTAGACACAAGTAAAGGTTATAACAACTTAAGGTATTTACACAAAACCTAATGTTACTGCTAAGAGTTATCAGTTTTATTCTGCATTTCAATGAAAACTATTTGTTTGGGTTTAAACATTTCTCTGCATTGGTTGCAAGCTACACATTACACAGTTGTGCTAGCGCATGAGAAATATAATGAAACAGACTGGAAACTAACAACTAAAAGCAATTTAAAAATGTCTCATTTATTTCCATCTAAGCTAAGATAAAGACAAAGAAAATGAACAGCAGAAATAGCAAAAAGTGAATTCCATTTTTAAAATGCTTTCTGTTTTACAAGAAATTGCTTCACTGGACTAGACCAGTATCCATCTAGTTCAGTAACCTGTCTCCAGGAGGTGCTAGTACCAGAGGTTTCAGAGGAAGATGTAACAAACACCTAAATGGACAGTAATTGAATAAATAAGTTAAAATGTAGGAACGGCCATATTGGGTCAGACCAGTGGTCCATCTAGCCCAGTATCCTGTCTTCCTACAGTGGCCAATGCCAGATGCTTCAGAGGGAATGAACAGAACAGGTAATCATCAAGTGATTCATCCCCTGTCATCCATGCCCAGCTTCTGGCAAACAGAGGCTAGGAACACTTCAGAGCATGGTTTTTCATTCCCTGCACATCCTGGCTAAATAGCCATTGATGAACCTATCCTCCATGAACTTATCCAGTTCCTTTTTGAACCCTGTCATAGTCTTGGCCTTCACAATATCCATATCCACTGGCAAAGAGTTCCACAGGTTGACTGTGTTGTATGAAGAAATACTTGTTTTTGTTTGTTTTAAACCTAGCTACCTATTAATTTCATTTGGTGAGCCCTAGTTCTTGAGTTATGAGACAGTAAATAATACTTCCTTATTTACTTTCTCCCCACTAGTCATGATTTTATATCCACGCTTAGTTGTCTCTTTCCCAAGCTGAAAAGTCCCAGTCTTATTAATCTCTCCTCATATGGAAGTTGTTCCATACCCCTAATTATTTTGCTGTCCTTTATATTCCAATATATCTTTTCTGAGATGGGGGGACCACATCTGCAGTATTCAAGATGTGGGCGTACCATGGATTTATATAGAAGCAATATGATCCTTTCTGTCTTATTATCTATCCCTTTCTTAATGTTTCCCAACATTCTGTTACCTTTTTTGACTGCCACTGCACATTGAGTTGAGGTTTTCAGAGAACTATCCACAATGACTCCAAGATCTTTTTCTTGAGTTGTAACTGCTAATTTAGACCCCATCATTTAATTTCTTCCTAACACTCTGATGACCTTTTCCAGATCTGAAGAATAGTTCTGGGTAGCTACAAAAGCTTGTCTTTTCATCAGCAGAAGTTGGTCCAATAAAAGATATTACCTCATCCACTTTGTCTCATGTCCTGGGACCAACTACAGCATTCTTTGCCACATTCAATTAATGGCTAGTTTGTGGCCTGAAGCATGAGGGTTTATACCCCCTCGTCTCAAAAAAAAACAACAACCCATCCTAGATGGTAGATGTTTTCATTACCAATATAACTGTCTCAAGCCTTTCCTCATCAGTTTTAATTTTCAATTACATTAAATGTCCCTTTGCTCTTATATTATGAAAAAAAATATCAAGAGGAGTGTCTGATTTGTCTTTTCTATATCACTCATTATTTTGTAAACCTCTGTTATGGCTTTTCTCTAAACTGAGGAGTCACAATATTTTTAGTTTCTCTTAATATGGAAGTATTTTCACGCCAACTAATCAAATTCATCACCTGTCTCTGATGTATCTTTAAATTTATGATATATCTTTTTGAGATGGGTTGGTGGGAACTGGAGACACTATTTCAGGTGAGTGAGTCCCACTGATTTGTATAATGGCACCATCATATTTTGAGTATTATTTTATATCCCATTCTTTATAGCTCCTAACATGCTGTTCACATTTTAAACCAGAATTGCCTGCTGAGCAGAAGATTTTATAGAGATGCCCATAGTGATACCTAAGTGTTTAAAATGAATTTAGAACAGGGGTGGGCAAACTATGGCCAGGGGCGGCTCCAGGCACCAGCGCACCAAGCATGTGCCTGGGACGGCAAGCCGCGGGCTGCAGCCTGCCAGTCGCTGTGGGGGCAGCAGTCAGGCTGCCTTCGGCGGCGCGCCTGCAGGAGGTCCGCCGGTCCCGCAGCTTTGGCGGCAATTCGGTGGCGGGTACGCTGAAGGCGTGGGACCAGCAGACCTCCCGCAGGCATGCCACGTTACCAGCCGGACCTCCCGCAGGCGCGCCGCCGAAAGCCGCCTGACTGCCGTGCTTGGGGCGGCAAAATACATAGATCCGCCACTGACTACGGCCCACAGGCTGGATCCAGCCCGCAAACCGTTTTAAGCCGGCCCGCGAGCCGCACCATGTAGCTCAACCCCGCTCCAGCTGGGGCACTGGGGCAGAGCTGCACCACGTGGCTCCCAGAAGCCGCAGCATGGCCCCACTCCGGCTACTACATGCTCCAATGGGAGCTGCAGGGGCGGTGCCTGTGGATGGGGCAACGTGCAGAGCCACCTGGCCGCGCCTCCGCGTAGGAGCCAGAGAAGGGACATGCCACTGCTTCCAGGAGCCGCTTGAGGTAAGAACCACTCGGAGCCTGCACTCCGAGCCTCTCCCCACGCCCCAACCCCATGCCCCAGCCCTGATCCCCCTCCCGCTCTCCAAACTCCTCGATCCCAGCTGGGACCACCCTCCTGCACCCCAAACCTCTCATCCCCAGCCCCACGCAAGAGCCCGCACCCCCAACTGGAACCTGCATCCCTTCCCGCACCCCTGTCCCAGCCCTGATCCCCCTCCCGCCCTCCGAACCCCTCAGTCCCAGCCCAGAGCACCCCAAACTCCTCATCCCCAGCCCCACCGCAGAGCCCACACCCCCTCTCGCACCCCACCCCTCATTTTGTGAGCATTCATGGCCCGCCATGCAATTTCTATTCCATGATGTGGCCCTCGGGCCAAAACGTTTGCCCACCCCTGATTTAGAACCAAGCAGGATATGTAAGTAGTTCAAATTATTCTATCCTAAATACATTTATGCAATGTACCTTGCATTTGTCAACACTCATCTGACGTATTATTATTAGCATCACAGATAATGACTTTTTTTAAAATAAATGATTTTCAACCCAACACTTCTCTTTTAAACAAGTGTGTAAAATTTACTAATGTGTCAAGGGGCTAAAATCAGACAGAAGTTCAGATGTATTACTATATCTGACTGGATCTGTGGACCAATATTTTAATGGGTTTCTGTTATAAAGAAAACAGGACAGATATAATATGAGAACAAGCATATCTGAGCAAAAAGGGATCTTTTAAAAACATAGACCAAAAAGAAACAGCTTTGGGCTCGATCCTGTGCCCATTCAAATTGATGGCAAAGCTCCCATTGACCACAATGGTGTGAAGGAACAGGTCCTTATACATGTTCAAGCTGTAAAATGTACATACTTTATTATCCTGAGTGACAGACTTTACTGCTAATTCAAGACATTTGACAGGCAAGTAGGATTAATATCACAAGGATCACTCCTAAACTCAGGTTTCTTATTTACCAAGGAAACATTCATAGGCATCTAGACAATGGAAATACTCGTTAACATAAATATAGTTCAATTTAGAGCTCATAAGCGAATTGGGTAGGTTTGTTCACTAGATGATTGTACAAAAATTCCTCAAAATGAAAAGCAGGTTAAAAGATTATGGTGTCCAAAGAGAAAATGGAACCCAAACAAACAAGATTAAGCATGTGACAGGCCAAAAGGCAATTTAAAAAGGCACCAGCTCGTACTGTCTAGTAAGGAGATAATGTATATGCTACTGCTATAAATGTTGCCAAAGGAGTGGTTTATAATGCATTTCGCCTTGAAAACCTGGTAAAAATCAACTTAACAAAGAACATCAGTACAATTGCTCTAATCTCTAAAAGCAATTATGTATATTTTAGGTAATAAACTGATGTGTACAATGTCCAATTTCTTATCGGTATAAAATCAGAAACACAATAGGTGCAAGGTAAGGCATTCCAACCTTTGGATAGCCAATTGGCCACTGCTCTGCCAGACTTCATCTCTTAAATTTTACAGTTGAAGTAAAAATTGCTAAAGCAATCAAAGACAGACTAGGCATTCAAATCAAAGCTTAGTTAATGTTTTTATAAACTAATTCTAATTATATTAACTAAAACAACAGACTAGTCTATTATCAGTTTTGAAGGTTAAGTGTGGCCTACCGGATAGAGCATTGGACTGGGGCTCAGGAGAGTTGGGTTCTATTCTAGTTCTGCCCTGCTGGGTGACCTTGGGCAAGTCACTTCCCAGCTCTGTGCCTCATTTTTTCTGTCTGTAAAATAGGGATAATGACATTGACGTTCTTCATTGATGATCTACTCATCAAAAGCTCTGTATAAGAGCTAGGTATTATTATTATACATCACAGACACACTCTTTGGTTATATACAACAGGACTGTCCTGAAATCTTGTACCTTGTATCAATCTGCTAGCTAGCCAGGACATCTACATGCATATACAAATAAATGTGCAGTAGATGTACATATATGTATATATACACACATAATTATAGTTGTATACACACACCCCTATATAGACATACATACAGATGGACTCCTAATAGATGGAAAGATAGACAGACATCCTATAGAAGGAAGACACTAAATCCTGTGGAGGGAAAACACTAAATTGCCACTAACCAGGAGTGGCGGTTTCAGTTGCCATAAATGATAGCGGCATCTGAGGCATTCATAATCAGGCTGAATTACATACATTACATTATATGCCAACACTTCTTTAAACGAACCTGGTTGTCACGGTGTATGCTCATATTATAAACGTATACGTATATACACATGCATCATCACAAGAGTTGTGATCAGCTGATCTACTGCCATTCAGTAAGGGCTGACTCTAGGTTTTTTGCTGCCCCAAGCAAAAAAATTTTTGGCTGTCCCCCACCCAGGCCCTGGCTCTCTCTCTCCCACCAGTGCCCTCCCCCACTTGCACCCCCTGCCGCCCCAGGCCCCGCACGGCAGCGCCCTGCCCTCTATGGCCCCGCTGCTGCTTCTGGTTGCCCTGCTGCAGTCCCTAGGCAGCTTGGGCCACTTCGCCCAGCCCCGGCTGCGGCGCTGGGGAGCGGTCACCCTGCGGCACCTGCAGGCGGCTCCATGTGCCCCGGGGGCGCCCCCCAGCCCGAGTGTCCCCCACTCGGAGTCTGCCTGGCCCAGCCACAAGGTGCAGGCGCTGCTCCCCGACACGAACCACAGAGGCCCCAACGCATGGCGCGCTGCTGCTGCCAGAGCCGGCTCCAGGCTCTTGCCGCTGGAAGCAACAACAACAACAACAACAAAAGATGGCCAGAATGCCGCCCCAAGCACGTGCTTGGTTTGCTGGTGCCTAGAGCCGGCCCTGCATTCAGTCCTTAGACATGAACATCTGAGGCCTATTGGCAGGGCAACTTCAGAGGAGTAGTGGGCCCTTGAGTCTAAAAAGGCCTTTCCATGGTTGTTCTGTCAGAAACCCAGTCTGTAAAGTTCGTAGGTGAAATCTTGGCTCAATGTAACTCAGTGGCAAAACTCCCATTGACTATGTATCTATACAGGCTTTTTCAGGAGAAGGTGTTGATGAATTATACCTTAAATCTCCTATATCCTGATCCTGCAAAATATTGTGTGTGGGTAGATTTTGTACCCACACAGATCTCTTTGCAGGATCAAGTCCTTAACTTACAAATTCTCCAGAGCAGGAATCCTGCCCTACTCTATGTCTATATACTCAATATAAAATGCCATGTAAATTTAGAGAGTTATATATATGATTTTAATAAAAATAAATATTAATATTTCTGCCAATAGCTTATTATGGGGTTGAGTCTCTCTAGATTTGGCTGACATTAGTCAATGAATTTTGTATAGTTTTAATAATTTATGATGATATGCCAAGAGATATGGGCACATTTTTAAAAAAATCTAAAAATAAACAAACAATTGCTACACTGCTGGTGGTGCAATCTTCATTTGCATGAGTTAAATGAGGATACCACTACTGATAAAGTAGAACTACAGTAAGGAGGAGAAGTTATGTTTAATTAGTGCAGATAAAAATCTTACAAAAATGCGAGAGAGTATAATATGCCTCTGTCTGTGTATGTTCATATGCCTATGGAAATGCGTAGGTAGTTTTGTTTCTAACAGTCACACATCCTTGGGGCCAGTACATTAAAAAGTGTGATAATTTGCCAATTAAGGTATTTTGGTTGCATCCTTAAAAGGTCAACGGCATCATAGTGCAGACACCATTCAGGAGAAGGCTCAAGAAATAATTTTCTGGCACCAAAATTCTTTTCTAATTAGTTCCCCAAAACCTTTTTATTTTTTACTAAAATGGCTAACATTAAGTTTTACGAACCTCCACAAAAGACAGATTGTCATTGACACTTTCTGATTAAAAAGGCACTTGTCCTCATTCCCACCTTGCTTGTGAGTTAGAGATCACCACTAAGTTCCAGACATTGCTCACAGTTACACTGAGGCATACGGCTCAGAGTTATACTGGTGTATAGCAAAGAAATAGCCAATAAAGTCCAGGGATTTATTTCAGTGGAACACAGAGCAGAATCTGGCCTCAAAAGTATATCCTCCCTGAATCCATGAATTGCTATTATTGTTCATTATGATTGTACAACAGTGTTATTAATTATTAGTTATTATTAATTATTTTGTTGACTTCTGCATCAAGTCCAAGACTCAGCACTTGTTTTAATATAGGAAATCTATGCAAAAATATACTAAATACCTAGATCTGAATCCTGACAAATGAAGGAGGCTTATTATTGGTTACTTATAAAACAGTGGCTCCCTTCCTAAGCAGAATTTAAAATGAAACAAAACAATGTTTCTCCCCTTTAGGGTTTTATTTCACCTTTATATTAAATGACACTGTAGATATTCCCTCCTTCTTGTCAACTGTTGGGAAGGGGCTACATCCACCCTAACTGAATTGGCCTCGTTAGCACTGACCCCCCCACTTGGTAAGGCAACTCCCACCTTTTCATGTGCTGTATATTTATACCTGCTTACTGTATGTTCCATTCCATGCATCTGATGAAGTGGGTTATATCCCACAAAAGCTTATGCCCAAATAAATGTGTTAGTCTCTAAGGTGCCACAAGGACTCTTCGTTGTTTTTACTGTAGATCAGTAATCAGGCTTAGCAGACAGCTGTCATGGGGTCACCAATAGCTACTCAGGCTGCCTCAAAACTGTGGTAGCTGTAATGTGATGATAGCCTTAAGTGGACTATAACTGATGAGAAAAGGGAGAAGAAAAAACAAAAACAATCAGCAACTTTCTATAAAACCACTTTACAAAGAAAAATGTATGAGCCGTTGAAAAGTCATAAGATAGATTCAGCATGAACATTGATATGCCATTTCAATTACAGCAACAAATGCTAAGAGCCTAATTCAATAAGGATAGAGCTACCCATGAGCAACTTATATTTAGCCCAAATTTTTCACATGAAAATTGTGACACACTCTCATTTTAAAATTATTATATATTTTATATATATATACACACACACACACACACATATTATACACACATATATATTTAAGTAAGTAGGAAAGAAGAACAAGACTTTTCTAAGTGGGAATAGTTCTATGTTTGGAACTAAGTGTGGTCACAAGGAAAAGCTCCTTTTTGAAATAATGGTTACAGGCAATAGCTATAACTTGCTTGTAGCATTTCTCACCAAGGTTTAAGTAGATGACTTTCACTCAACAGTGGCAGGCAGCACATATGTGTGTGTCTGTGGCCCAGAGGTAAATATGAAGCCAGAAATGCAATCCTACCCCCAGGTCATAAAGAACTAGCACAACCATTCAAAAACTGCTGTTGCAGCCCATGCTCTTCAGCAGCCTCAGTTTCCCTTCCCTCTAATGGAATGTGGCTGGGGGAATCTACCCTGTCACAGGTCCATAGGCAGCTCTTCATCCAACCTCAAACACCCATTGTGCTCCTATTACACAGAACCACAATTTGGTATAGAAGTCTCATCAATGGGACTGTACAGGTGGGCTCCTAAATGCCTACATGAGTGGGGTTAGAGCAGGTATTTCTAACCTAAAGTCAACCTTTTTTGTCTGAAGATGTCATAATAATGTAATAGTTATGCAAACACTAATTCCTAGTTCCTTTTGAAGAAAGATTACAATAGGCACCACCAGATTCTTCTCCAGAGACTATGAAAAATACAGCAACACCCATATGCTATAAACTGCATGATCATTCTGTTCAGACAACAACAGAAGAGATTTTTTCTTAATTTTACCATTCTGTGGATGTTATGCAATATCATGCTTTAGTACCACAGAACTGCATAGTGACAGTCAAAAATTATGCATATCTGATTGCTCCATGACTTAGCCACTGAAAGTACAATTCCTTCAAGGAACAAGAGCAATGTTTCAGAAGGTATGCCTTTTATTAAAGGATATGCTGGGTATAATGAAGAACACATGCAGCCTTCTAATAGTCCTTATGAGAAAAACTAATGAAAATAGTTTCCTGTGACAGCACCTGATCTGTTTAGTTTTTCATGATGGCTCACCCTTTGCAACAATTTAAAATAAAATCTTTTTCCATATCGCAGTAAAAACAATTGTTCTAGCTGCCAATCAAACATCCTAAAAGCTTTTCTTTCTACAGCATTAGAGAAACACATACCAAGGTTTTTTTCTTAAATGGACACTTAAAGTTAGACTCTTAAGTATTTAGACACCTAAATAAGTGGCCTTATTTTCAGAAATGTTGAACACTGAGAAACTCTCACTGAAGTGAAAGCCCACAAGTTATTAGTCTTGATGCAGTAGGAGGTGAGACTAGCTGATCGTAATTGTCCCATATTACCCTGAAAAGTATGATTCTCTCTTTTGCTGAGAGAGAGAGAGAGAGAGAGAGAGAACGAACACCCCCACATACTGGTCTGTACCCTCCACTTTTGGACTCTGAAGAGGTACACATGTGCCAACCCACATTTGCAGAGGGATGCACTGTATTATCCTTTCACTTGTAACACAACATTGAAATTCTTTAAATCAGTATCAGCCATGACCTCTCTAAGCTGCTGATGTTCTAAAGGGACTTGATAGAAGTGTGGAGATAATTCTTCAAGATCTTATGGTAATACAAGGGCTTGAAACATCGCTGAGCACCTGCTGAACAATATTTATCTACTTGTATATGTAAGAGTTTCCCCTCATTGTGTGAATAACTGACCTTGGCCATTGTAACTAGAATATGAACTCTTGAACTATGCAGCCTTACACTGAATCTTGTAAAATACTTTAGCCTGTCCACACAACCTCACTGAGTTCTTGATGAACTGAAACATATTCTCTCCCTCCACTCATATGCCATCACTGAGAAGGTATGTTCCAAAGAACTTAAGAGCCAGACTCAATGTTTCCCTCAGCCATTTAAAAAATTGAAATCCAACCAAATTCTCAAGAACCTCCTTGTTTTCTCTCTGTAGATAACCCCTGCAGGCTAAGTCTCTCCTATGTATTCACAGAGTGCAGAGAGAAACAATATATACATCCATGTTCCACATCATCCACTCTCCCACCTCACTGTCCCACCCATACAGCTTTAGGCTGGATACTTTTACCACATGCCACAACTAAAACGTTGAAGTGGGATACTCAACATTGAAATATTATAATAATGTCCACCTGGGCCCTTGGTTCAAGACTTGTACAGAACACCCTGAGCAAGTATCTGCTATACTTTTTAAAACTCAGCTACTTACCCATTCTGAAACAGTCAGGAATCTACAAATTCACTTTTACCAAGAGAGGAAATGGAATGATTGTACCTTCCATAAAAATCCTCCTGCCAAAATTCTGGCTTGATTTCAGTCAAGTTAGCGCCACTAAGTCAGGGGACCATTCTTATCAGCCTGCTCCAGACTTTTGTCAAAGTTGTTCTGTGGACAACTAGGAAGCTTAAATTGGCATAACAGGGAAGATCACATCAACTGTGGGGCTGTGATCAAGTCACTGGTTAGAGCATGCTTTCAGGTGGTTATACTATGTGTTCTCTACAAGTTTGATAAAAGTCTTTAAAATGGGCATTAAATTGGGTTCTCTGCTTGATGTTTCTGGTTTCCACTTTACATCCTTTATTTAAGCATACTGTTTTTATTTGAGTTACAGTTAATTTACACTGGTTTGGGGCTGGGGGGGGTTGTTTGTTTGTTTGATTGATTGATTGATTTTAAGTTCTCACCCCTTTCTCTTCGGTTCTGGCTTATTAAAAGATACAACTAGTGTTTTGGTTCATTAAGTTTCAGCCAATATGCTGAAATTTATAATAGGTGTTAAATAGATTACTGATATCAAGCTTGCCAACTCTACCAGTTTAGCCAGTACAATACCAGACTTCAGTAATACATATCTATAAGAAAATAAGAAATTAGAGCCTGAAAACAGACTTTGGAATCCATTTAATCTAATCAGTTAATATACTATAAAATTCCATAAATACTATACTTTATTCCTTCCAGATAAGTTTGTACCTCGTTTTGTTTTTTATAAACAGCTACAGCTTCTGTTGATACCCCAACTAGGGCATTCCACAAATTTGTTCCCTTGTCATTTTGACTAAACTTTTATTTTGCCTGCTATTTCCTTGTTTATAAAAATAGCTTTTCCAGTCCTGAATGAGTCCCTCCTTTTGAGAAATAGTTCAAAGAGCTTATCTGATTTGACCCTCGCTATCTCCTTTAATTTCTGGAAAACTTCAGTTCTATCTCCTCTGAATCTGTTTCTTTTTTTCCCCTCAGTGTTTTTCTCAGTGTTTCCAGCCTTTCTATAGGTATATCATTCCTACATGTATATATCATCCCTATATAGTAATTGTTCTCATCTGTGCCCTTAACACGCTCTTTATATCTTAACAAGATCATGGTGCTCAAACTTAGGCATGGTGACCTCTTTGTGGCCTAATAACACTCTTAAAGAGCACTAAGATAACTTCTTGGGATTGTTTTGTTTGTTTCTCTTACTAAGTCTGATTGTTCAGTGTACATTGACTGCAGTCATTTGTTGGACTGATGACTTCCATTATTAGCAGCAGCAAGAGCTGGGGATCTTAATTGATGCTAATGAGATGAATCCCCCTTTTAAACAAAAAATCTGACCATCTTCTGTTAACTGTCTCCTTGCCTGGGTAGGCCAAAGACACATAGCCATAAACAATGTGTCTCGCCAAATAAATTCAGCCTCTCTTTCCCACTTTCCCAATTGTCCTTTCTGCTCTGCTCTTCTCTTCAATTCTTCTTTGCCTGGGGCCTTATCATAATCTAATTCTCAAAATTCAAAGAGAAACTAGAAGGAACATCCAACCTGGTGCTGATGATGAGCCTCTCTTCCCTTCCCCTTTGTATGACTCATGAAATATTAGCATGTATAATAACTAAATCCTCAGATGGTGTGTGCGCTCAGATTTGGGTTAGTTTGTGTTTTTAACTGCATTTTGATTCTCCTATTTCAACAGTCCCTTTGGTATAGCCTTCAGCCTATTCTATGGAAACAAGCTAAACAGTTGGTGATGGTAAATTCTTTTCCACCAACACAGACACTAACATAGCAAAATATAGTTATTTAACACACTTTTATTAACAAAACCGAAATATTTTAAAGATTATGTTAAATCCATTTATGTAATTAAGAGTGCACCATTTAATGATGTGAGACAATATCATTAAATATACAGACTTTCCCTGAATTTCAGAACTGCTAGACCATTATTACTCCAACCATTTTATGCAACTCTGAGATAATAAACTGTAAACTGCAGACTATGTTGAAAAGATGAGTTCATTCACCTATATCTAGCAAGTAATTTCAAGAGCATACAGTCCACACAACAAGGACATAGGAAATTGTGAATTTCCACTACAACACAGAAAAAATCAGTCTTAGGTGAAATTACATAGAGATTATTTTCAAATAATCGAAACATTTTCCATATGCTCACCTCCTTCCATCCTGCTCACACACTTTGTAACCCCACAAATGTTTATAAATTAACATGAATGAATTCAAAATGGTTTACAACAAACAAATACATGCATCAACACTACATGAACACTGGGGCCAAGAAAACATCAGGACCGGTAAAGAGCTGTCTGCAACATATACATTTGCATAAAGCCATACAGTCTGTAAGCAGAAACATTATATTCAGAATCACATAGGACTTCTAACAACCCAGAACTTTCTCACCTGAAGAGAAATTATATAATCTTTTTGCTGGCAATTATGCAGGATTCTTTAGTATATATCACACTAGAGCTTGTTTAGATTTTGCAATCACTTCTTGTTCTTAACCACAATCCAATCATGAATTTCTAAGATATTTCACTATTAAATACAATGGATTGCTAACAGAAATAGTTCTTCTTACCAATGTTAAAAGCACCATTTTAATTTATTTCATTCATTTTGGAATGTGGAAGATCAGTATATGCAGATTCATACGCTGGCAGTATAACTGATTCAACAAAGAGTCCCTTTAAAATTAGATATTCTTATGGTGAAAAACAAAAAAGGAAAAGCCTTAATCTCCTTGAGAAGATGTCTTGCTTACCTGACTCTGCCATACCACACCGACAGGCTGAACAATATTATCAGCTCTTCAAGTACTAATTCTTGCTAACTGGGAAGGATATTTTCTCTCTTGCTGGATTAATAATCAACTTTCCAGATAGTTCATTTGTAATTCTCTGCTGGTTAACCCTTTGCATTGCTCCCATTTTACACTAAACAGTCTATATGCTTTCCAGTCCATTTTAATGAGAAAATAACAAAATAAAATGATGGTACATATGTGAAACTACTATAAAATAAAAAATAACAAGCTGATTTGGAAATTTGAGGCCAAATATTTAATAAACTAAATACATACAACATTCAAAATGCTTTCACACTAAACATCCTTTATAAAAGTTTGGATTTTTAAAGGACTCTAACCCCTTAAATTTAATAGTCTGAAAAGACAACTGCATTTGGATAAACCACACTATCAACAAATCGAATGCTGACAAGTCCAATGGCTCATACTACATCACGTTCCCATGAACTTACCACTTGGCCTCTCATCTTCAGTGTATATGCGAGTGTGACACATGCCTGCTATGCTTGGAAAATAACATTTTTTATTACTGAATAGTTAGCTGAGAAATTATCACAATTATCAGTTTGTGCAAGGCCGTCCATCTGTGTTGTCAGAAAGCAAGAGCAAGAGTGGTTGGGAGCAGAGACGAGATAAGAAAGGCTCAGAATAGCTAAAAGGGGGAGTTTAAATAAGGTCAGAACAGCTTAAGATGAGAAACCTAGTAATTACAAGGAAGTTTGTTTTTCAAAGATAATAAATAGCTAATTACAAAATCTGTTATCGATCTCACAGCTCTATTATGAAGCAAGTGAAAATTACTCAGCTACGGTTGTGTTAATGGGGTTATGGGGCCCAATATGAAAAGGTGGGTGAAAACCTTAAAATCCCAACCTGAAATCACTAATCTTTGTTTTAGGGAAGTGAGATGTCCCTTAGCATATGCTTTGGTCAGGGTCAGGGGGTGTGTGTGAGGGAAGGGGGGGGGCGGCAGAAAGAAAATTTCTCAGATGACAGAAGCATCATGTTTCAAAAACAGAGAAATAAGAACGTGAAAAGGAGTGCTCCTACCTTCCCTTTTCTGTCTAAAAAGCAACTGTCTTTGGTTTTAGGAAGCACTGGGCAAAATCCAAGAGATTACAGCCCTTTTCACTAACAGAAATGCTTTCCCAGTAAAAATGTGCCGTAGCTGTTTTATTAAATAGCACTGAAGTACTTTTGTTTTCCCCACAGACAAAGGGGCAAAACCTCCTAAAGTTATGGCATAGCACAAAAGAGACTTTATCTCCCTCTGCACAAAAGCAGTCCTTTATTAGGATCCCTGTAGCAAATTTATTTTTGTACAGGATTGTAGGTCTCTCTGCAGCGGTACCTAATACTGTTTGCAATAAACGTTCTATGATATGTGCTGTAGAATTTATGATAAAATGTTGTAAAGTGTTGAAGCAAATTTCTTTCATATTTATAGTTAATTTTATTCAGTGTGTGTTTGAAGGAAAACCTTTTAAGAACACCAATAATGTGAGAAAGCTACAACAACTAAATTTATTGTTAAGTATCACATCACTGGTACTCCTGGGGGTTCCTCTTCATGGGAAGAAAGCTTAAACAACATTTTTTAACACATTGGAGTGCTTCTCAGAGATGTGATGGCCTACAGAGGCAGTGCAGTACAAAACACATTGGAATAGTAGGTCAGTAAACAAGCTTTTTCAGAGGATGAACACAAATACATATAACTTTGTTTAATAAAGACAAATTATAGTTATCTTTTGTTCTGTAAGAGGTACATTATCTCTCTCTCCTGTTTCACCTGACTCAACTGGAGGTATTTGTTCCATCACCTGACTTAGTGGTTGGCTAGAAATAATAGGACAAAACAATCTACTATTGTTACATGAGACAACAACCTTTCATGTCCTTGAAGCTCACCATGACCTTTCATCTTTCCTATTCCCCAACGGTCTCTCATAACAACTAAAACTATACTCAGTTAGGCTGAATTCCAGATTGTCATAAAATGTGCCCTGTCCTTTCAAAACAAAACCAATTTTTACACCAAGGTGGGGGAGAAACACAAGTCCATTGTTCCAGCACAGATGGAAGTTAGAGTTACTAGGGCAACAGCTCTAATCCTCCTTTTTACCACCTTTTTCACATCATTGGCCTATCAAGTGTGCTACCTTTTAACTCATAAGCTCAAAAGCTGGTAGTCTAACTGGCTGCCCTAATTAGCTACGATTTTCACAGTACAGACAACATGATGAGCTAATCGAAATTTGCAAAATAATGACGTACCTCCAGCAAATATTCCTCCTCCTGAGGCCCAGTCTTAGAATAACAATAATGAGACCATTATTAGAGGAGGGCATTAAAATGCTGCACTGCTGCTAAACAGAGAACTTAATTGTTCTGGTCTTGTCCATTGAATCAACAACCTATTGTTGTGGACTTGAAAAATAAAGGACTGGAGAATGGGTGCCATAATGATTGGTCTGTGCTGCCATACCAGCACTCTGAGAATTGTTTTCCTTTTGAAACTCTTGATGGACTAGTAGTTTTGTTTAAAAGTAATATAAAAGGCAATTGTCTGGATAAAAAGTCCTATTTATTGAAATCTTTAGAAGCAGTTGCATGGATTTGTTCGTGACCCCCGAGATAAAAACACAGGGACCATAATAATACTATTTGTAAAGGCCTGCTACCGCTGCCTACAGTAACACTAGATAACACAGTCTTGTCTAGCTGCTGCAAGAGGAAGGAAGGCATTTCCTTAGTAGACAGTAAGAATGACAAAAGGTCAAATACTGGACAGATCCAACTAATCTGTAAATGAGAAAATATTTTATTAAACAAAATATCAATTAGGGTTTCTGGTTTTAGGTTTAAACCAATAAATCTACACGGAAATCATGTGTAGCTCAAGTGTTGTTGTTTTTTTTAAATAACTATTGCAAATAACCAACTTCAGCTATTTTGAATTTGTTTCAACTCCTCTGTTGAGTGATGTCCCAAAGTTTGTGATTGGGAAGTCAAATAATATATCTAGAGATGTAGGCAACTGAAAAATGCGATTGGCAATTTACAGTTTTTCCTGTGTTTAAAGAGAGAGCATTCTTTGAATTGAAAATTGTAACTGGGAGGAAAAGTTTGCTTAAAAATCTTAGGCATTTTTTGGTTTTAATTCTGCTTTTTAACTGATAAAACTCAAGTATGCAGTTTGAAAATGTCATAATTTATATAAAATAAACACTGAGTTTCAGAGGAGAAAACAATAAAACCAGAAACCCTAGTTTTAAGCCATCAAAACATTTGTCAAAATACATTGTTCTTAGTTCCATCAGTATAAAATGGCAATAAACCCATGGGTTAGTCTAGATTTATGCTGGTAGAAATGAAATCAGAATCAGGTCCGACCATTTTTTTCTTTTTTTTTTTTTCTATTTTTAAGCAAATCTCTACGTATAAATGGATCAGAAATAAGATAATACAACAGTGCAAACTGAGACTCGAAAGTTAATTCAAACAAGAAGAAACAGAAGTTAGCCCCCAAAGTGCTCCCACGGGTATTTTTGACATTGATTTCAGTGGCAGCAGATTCAGATCTTCACTTACTCTATTATAATCAACATTTTGTCGCCAATGTTAAAAAAAGAAAGAAAGAAAAAGTTAGAAGTTAAAGGTTAACTCACACTACATTTTTAACAGTACCCAGACAGGTTTACATGCTGTAAAGGTGTCTTGCATGTAGAATCACAGTACATATTTTCTCTAAAGTCAGGGGCTTTTCTTTTGTAAATTGAAAAATGCATAATATAAAGAAGTATTAAATTGTAAATAAGACCTCTTGCTTCATTCAATCCATGCTTTGCTTCATTTATCTTCATCTTGTTAGGCTAACTTAATTAACAATCTCAGTGTTGCACACTTTCTCTTTTCATTACATCAAATAATGGCCTGGATGTGGGAGGAAGCCCTCACCACAGGGATCTTGAAACACTACCTTGAGGAAGAGTTTCTTACATATGTATTGCTTTAGCAATATTAACTAGCTAGATGTATTAATCTTACAACATTTATTAAATGGGCTCTTCACTGCTTTAAAAGAATTATGCTCCAAATTCCTTTAAAAAAAAACATTTCAGAAGCCTTTAATAGCCATTAAAAAAAACAAAAAAAACAGGCACCATAAATTCATAACTAGTTTTACTCAATGCTTTATTTAATATAAAAAAAACAATTGCACTCGGTACAAACACTTTGTACCCAATTATGTATACCACCCAAAACATAATAATGTGTCAAATTACTCAACCAAAGCTGTCATACCATTTGCCTGTGAATGTTCTGTATATAATTAATTGGATGATTGGAATGATTTCATTGGTGAATCTGGTTATTTTAATACTGTAATAGGGAGCACTGTGTTAAACTATACAACAAGTCTTCCTGCTTTAACCTACAATATTATGGCATCTGGAACTATGCAAATGGACAAAACAGTAAAGCCTTTTTTAATCTTACCCTGATCAACCAGCCCTCTTTCTCCTAGTGTTTCTTATTTAATTAAAACAGACACTGACAGAAGGACATGGATTAGGACTGTAATGATGCATTTACTTAGATTAATCGGAGGCTCCTCTTGGAGTAATGGCTTAAACAAAGAACAAAAGGAAATTGTTATGAAACAGCCTTTTATCCCAGGCAAAGGTCACATTATGAGGTTTTTAATTTTGTCAGCCTCTGTTACACTGGGCCTTGCTACTGGAACGAGATGTTTTTTTGCTCCCCAACGCCAGTTATTATAACACAGCCATTAAAGCTGCAAATTAAAATGTCTGATTTTAAAAAAGGTTGCTTAGCTTCAGAACCCTCTAATTAGCATGTTGTGCATTGTTGTGAAGGAAAGAAGCCTAAAATGCTAATGACCTGCTGCCAGGTGACCGTATTGTTGCACAAAATAATAAGGATCCTTTCAAGTAATAATATTAATACTCAGCTCTTATGAATTATCCAACCTCAGGTCTGCTCTGCATCACATGTGCTTAAAGAAACAATGTGCATCCAGCCAAAGATCTGAGTTCCACAGACAACACAACAGTGTTCCATATGAAAACTGGAGAGAAGTTTATATCCACCGAGACATTATAAGGGGAGGGCAAAGCAGGGAAAGTCACCAGAAGCCAAGTGAAACTGGGGACAGGCATAGGGAAAAGCAAGGAATGGGAAATTCTCAGCCACGTACAAGGAAGATATTCCAGAGACAACTTCTCTTGAACTTACGAGCTAGCAAACAGGCACGGCAACATGGGAGTTTTGTGAGGGAATTCTCCAGGTGAAGGAAGTTACCCTTGGAGTGAGTTTTCTGACAGTTTGTTTGTTGTGCTTGCTTGCTTGTTGTGTGCCTGCTTGATTGAAGTTTTAGTGTGGTCTATTTGAGGGGACTGTGTGCTGAGCCTAGCCACCTACTAGGCACGGTTGAGAGCTTCTTAACGAAGCTCTAGCCTACCATTCTTTGATCCTTAATCCCTTTAGGATCCCTTGATGAGGGGGCAGGGATGACTCAAGGAGATCAAGGGTTAAAAAAGCCAGCTTGTAACTGACCAGAAGAGCTAGTAACCAGGAGCAGAAAACAGGAGAGTTTTGCAAAGATGTTAGAAGAGGGAGCGTGAGAGCAAGATACACCGAATAAACATTTTCTAAACATAGGCCAATAAGACCCATGCAAAAAACAAAAACAAAAAAAAAACCCCGACAAACAAAGAACAAACAAACAAAACACAAACCCTGCAAGAGTAAAAATAATGCAGGCAGAAGTCCAGCAGCAGAGTGGGGGCTATCCAGTTTATTGCACTGAATGCAGCTTGTATGATTACTTGCCTTGTAGGCAAGTGATGTGTCTATGCATTCTGTGCAAGCAGCTCATAGGGTGACCAGATAGTAAGTGTAGAAAATCGGAACAGGGGCTAGAGGGTAATAGGTGCCTATATAAGAAAAAGCCCCCAAAATCGGGACTGTCCCTATAAAATCAGGACATCTGGTCACCCTAGCAGCTCATGGCCTGCAGAGACCGAGTGCGGGCTCTTGAGACCAGTGTGGCTGAAGTGCACAAGCTAAGGGAGACAGACATATACATAGACAAGACTTTCTGAGACAAGTGGAGCACTCCCACCCGCAGTCTGTCAGCCTCTACGCTGTTGAGGAGGATGAAAGTCTCGAGGAGGGAGAACATCAAGCTGGAGCAAATGGAAACGATCCCATACGTGGGGCTCTCCTTCCAGAAGATGTATGGTATCCTCTCGCACAAAGAATACCCCTCCAGGAGAGGGAACCCCAGTTATTAGGAAAAGACAGGTAATGGTAATGGGGGATTTGATTATTAGAAATATTGATAGTTGGGTTTATCACTGGGAGAACTGCATGGTGAATTGCCTGCTGCATGCAAAGACTGTGGACCTTTCAAGACATTTAGATAGATATATGTGCAGTGCTGATGGTCATGGTACACGTAGGTACCAATGACACAGGCAAAGGTATCAGAGAGGTCCTGGGAGCCAAATTTAGGCTGCTAAGGAAGAGATTAAAGTCCAGGATCTCCATGGCAGCATTCTTTGAAATGCTTCTAGTTCTACATGCAAGGCCAGGAAGACAGGCAGAACTGCAGGGTTTCAATGCATGGATGAGTCGATGGCGTTTAAAGGACGAATTTAGGTTTACTAGGAACTGGAGAACCTTTTGAGAAAGGAAGAGCCTATACAGGAAGCATGGGCTCCACCTAAACCAAAACAGAACCAGATTGCTGGTAAGTAAAATTAAAAAGGTCAGAGGATTTTTTAAATGATGGGCTAGGGAAAAAAACAACAGGTACGGAGAAGCACACAGTTTGGACAGACACATCTCTTGGGGGAAAATTTATTAAAGAAGATACTCTATATACTAGTAAAAAGGAGAGGATAGAAGCTGATAAAGTATAGGTAGGAACTGAAGAGAAACACTCAAACAAAACAGAGTCCCATTCAATTACATCACATGAAGACAAACAACTAAATACTGACAAATTTTATAAGTGCTTCTATACAAATACAGAAGTCTAAATGCTAAGATGGGTGAACTTGAATGCTTGGCATTACATAAGGATATTGATATAAGAGGCATTGCAGAAACTTGGTGGAACTATGATAATCAGTGGGACACAGTAATATTGAGGTACATAATGTATAGGAATGACAGAGTAGGTCGTGCTGGTGGAGGAGTGGCACTATATGTGAAAGAAGGACATACAATCAAATATAGTAAAAATCTTAAATGAATCAAACAGAATCTCTCTGGCTAAAAACTCAATGCTTGAATAATAAGAGTACAACAATAGGAATATACTCCTGACCAGGATGGTAATGGTGATTGTGAAATGATCAGTGAGATTAGAGAGGCTACAAAAAACAGAAAACCGAACCGTAATGGGGATTACAACTATCACCGTATTGACTGGAAACTTGGCCCCTCAGGATGGGATGCAGAAATAAAACTTCTAGAAACCATTAATGATGGCTTCTTGGAGCAGCAAGTCCTAGAACCCACAATTCTTGATTTAGTCCTAAATGGCGCACAGGATTTGGTCCAAGAGCTGAATATAGCTGAACCACTCGGTAACAGTGACCATAATGTAATTAAATGTAACATCACTGGGGGAGGTGGAGGAAAGGGAATACCAAAGAAAGCTACCACAGTAGCATTTCGCTTCAAAAAGGGGAACGTCACAAAAATGAGGAGGCAAATTAAACAGAAATTAAAAGGAACAGTCACAAGGCAATGGCTACAAGCTGCATGGAAACTTTTCAAAAACACCATAATAGAGGGTCAAACTATACATACACCCCAGATTAAAAAAAATAGTAAAAGGTCCAAAAAATGCCACTATGGCTAAAGAGAAGAGTAAAAGAGGCAGTTCTAGTCATCCGCATCTCAAAAAACATATATTAGAATTGGAAAAGGTAGTACCGAGAAGGGCAACAAAAATGATTAAGGGTATGGAACAGCTTCCATATGAGGAGAGATTAAAAAGACTGGAACTGTTCAGCTTGGAAAAGAGATGACTAAGGGACTACAAAATCATGAATGGTATGGAGAAAAGGTATTTATTTACCCCTACCTATAACAAAAGAAGCAGGGGGTCACCTAATTAAATTAATAGGCAGCAGGTTTAAAACAAACACAAGGAAGTAGTTCTTCACACAACACACAGTCAATCTGTAGAACTTGTTAAGAGGGGATGTTGTGAAGGTCAAAAGTATAACTGGGTTCAAAAAAAGAATTAGAGAAGTTCGTGGAGGACAGATCCATCAATTGCTATTAGCCAAGATTGTCAAAGATGCAACCTCATGCTCTGGGTGTCCTTAAACCTCTGACTGCTAGAAGCTGGGATTGGACAACAGGGGATGGATCCCTCGATAAATTGCCCTGTTCTGTTCACTCTGTCTGAAGCCTCTGGCACCAGCCACTGTCAAAAGACAGGATATTGGGCTAGATAGGCCATTAGTCTGAACCAAAATGGCCATTCTTTCATAGATTCATAGATTCTAGGACTGGAAGGGACCTCAAGAGGTCATCGAGTCCAGTCCCCTGCCCTCATGGCAGGACCAAATACTGTCTAGATTCATAGATTCATAGATTCTAGGACTGGAAGGGACCTCGAGAGGTCATAGAGTCCGGTCCCCTGCCCGCATGGCAGGACCAAATACTGTCTAGACCATCCCTGATAGACATTTATCTAACCTACTCTTAAATATCTCCAGAGATGGAGATTCCACAACCTCCCTAGGCAATTTATTCCAGTGTTTAACCACCCTGACAGTTAGGAACTTTTTCCTAATGTCCAACCTAGACCTCCCTTGCTGCAGTTTAAGCCCATTGCTTCTTGTTCTATCCTTAGAGGCTAAGGTGAACAAGTTTTCTCCCTCCTCTTTATGACACCCTTTTAGATACCTGAAAACTGCTATCATGTCCCCTCTCAGTCTTCTCTTTTCCAAACTAAACAAACCCAATTCTTTCAGCCTTCCTTCATAGGTCATGTTCTCAAGACCTTTAATCATTCTTGTTGCTCTTCTCTGGACCCTTTCCAATTTCTCCACATCTTTCTTGAAATGCGGTGCCCAGAACTGGACACAATACTCCAGTTGAGGCCTAACCAGCGCAGAGTAGAGCGGAAGAATGACTTCTCGTGTCTTGCTCACAACACACCTGTTAATACATCCCAGAATCATGTTTGCTTTTTTTACAACAGCATCACACTGTTGACTCATATTTAGCTTGTGGTCAACTATAACCCCTAGATCCCTTTCTGCCGTACTCCTTCCTAGACAGTCTCTTCCCATTCTGTATGTGTGAAACGGATTGTTCCTTCCTAAGTGGAGCACTTTGCACTTGTCTTTGTTAAACTTCATCCTGTTTACCTCAGACCATTTCTCCAATTAGTCCAGATCATTTTGAATTATGACCCTGTCCTCCAAAGCAGTTGCAATCCCTCCCAGTTTGGTATCATCCGCAAACTTAATAAGCGTACTTTCTATGCCAATATCTAAGTCATTAATGAAGATATTGAACAGAGCCGGTCCCAAAACAGACCCCTGCAGAACCCCACTTGTTATGCCTTTCCAGCAGGATTGGGAACCATTAATAACAACTCTCTGAGTACGGTTATCCAGCCAGTTATGCACCCACCTTATAGTAGCCCCATCTAAATTGTATTTGCCTAGTTTATCGATAAGAATATCATGCGAGACCATATCAAATGCCTTACTAAAGTCTAGGTATACCACATCCACAGCTTCTCCCTTATATTCTTACGATATAAATATTCTAAACTTCCACCCCAGTCAGGGTCTAGAGAGTGCTGTTTATAGGCTTTGTTCACCTGGAGTCAAGACTGCATCCAAAAAGATCCCAAGATCCAAGTACAGGTACATTTTGTCACTGTATTATCAGCCCTTTTATTTACAATTAAGCATAAGGAGCGGCATCTTAACACCAGAAGACTCAACCAGTGTTGACAAGTCTCATAATTTTATTGCAAGTCTTGTGAAATTTTCTTAAAGTTCCAGCTCCAGGAAATATTTAAATAAGTGAGAATCTCAGTGGTTTCGTTTTTTTCTAATAGCTCTCACGGTTGCAGAGAAAAGTTTGAAAATGTGACCCAAGTGTACCCTAAGACTCAGAAACAAGAAAAAAAGAACATGATTTTTAATGTTATGATTTTTATACCAATCCAATGATTCATTGGGGCCCATTCATGATTTTGAATGTTTGGGATTAGCAATATTTCTCGCTTCACATAGAAAACAGAAAAAAGAAAAACTGCTAATTATACAGTGACAAAACGTATCTAAACTTAAGGACATTTTCATTTCATTTATAAAAACCTTAAAGGAGTGCAGAGCTGGGATCAAATCCAAGCCTTATCTGCTGCACAGAGACATCAGCAACTGGGTTCCACAACTGCAAACATATCCATAAATTCTCAGTTCCTCTCTACTGTGTTTCTAAAGTGATAAACAGGAAAACAACCCCTCACCAGGGATAGAATTCATGGTTCTGGCATACAGGACAGGGTACGATATACAGGGGAGGACCATTGCACTAGACAGCATGACTACAGTTGATAGCATTACATCAGGCAACATGTAGTGAAGTTCCCAGATCTGGCATAATCCTGCGTGTCAACAAATCTCTGGGGTGGCCCCACAGGCAGGGCCAGGTAGGCTCACAGTGAGCACCCCTTCACATGTCAATGGAGAATTCGAGTGCACAGTGTGCTGTGGTGGTCTTGTCCATCCTGGCAACATGGTTAAAAAGCATGCAACACCACTTTTGAACATGAGCAATTGAGAGAAGGCCAGATCTCTGCAAGATTGTGACATTTCTCACAAAGTCAAACCTCTTTGTGCTCAGGATTAGGTGCTGACGGCGCATATGGAATGTCTCTAGCCACTTCAAGTCTGCCTGTAAGAGGATCCAGGTTTCTGACCCATATAGCAATATAAGTAGTACATAGGTTTGATAGATCAGGAAGTCTCAGCACAAAGACATTTTTTGCATCGCCAAGTGAGATGACAGAACAAGGAGCAATGGTCTCAAGTTGCAGTGGGGGAGGTCTAGGTTGGATATTAGGAAAAACTTTTTCACTAGGAGGGTGGTGAAGCACTGGAATGCGTTACCTAGGGAGGTGGTGGAGTCTCCTTCTTTGGAGGTTTTTAAGGCCCGGCTTGACAAAGCCCTGGCTGGGATGATTTAGTTGGGAATTGGTCCTGCTTTGAGCAGGGGGTTGGACTAGATGACCTCCTGAGGTCCCTTCCAACCCTGATATTCTATGATTCTATGTGGATTTATGCAGGAGGCAGGGAGACCTATTGGTCACAAAATGTCCAGTTTCCTGCAACTGTTTGAACTCTGCTTGCAGCCTAGGTAGATGAACTCATCAACACCCTCCGCAGTACTTGACCCATCTGCACTGGGGTTCTGGTGGCCCAGTCTCAAGGTTCTGGACCTTGGTCATCTGCCATGAGATATTCAACCCCATAGTGGAGTGGGGGTTTTGAAGACCCTGGAGGAGCAGGCTGAAATTCTCTCAATTCTCCACAAGCAAGGCAGTATCATTGGTACAGTCTTGGTTGATGAACTCTTCTTGATCAACTTTGATTCCACCGTATGGAGCAGTAAGTCCTAACACCCAGTTCACAGCTTGAGAGAATAGTGCTGGAGTGAGAATGCATTCCTGTCTTACACCTGAG
Organism: Terrapene triunguis; assembly: GCF_002925995.2. Taxonomy (NCBI): domain Eukaryota; kingdom Metazoa; phylum Chordata; order Testudines; family Emydidae; genus Terrapene; species Terrapene triunguis. The sequence continues at coordinate 811,742 of NW_020664447.1, read as the reverse complement.
GTTGCACAGAAATGTGGCAAAAGCCATGAACCAACATACACTATCTCACACATCAGATTTAGTAGAACATCTGGAAAGCCAACTCCATTCACCGTCAACCAAATCAAAAGGTGCTTTGAAGTCAATATATGCCATGTGAAGTGGGCAGTTAGATTCTTGGTGCAGCTCAGCCAGAAGCATCCATAGTCCACTGCCCAACAATGAAACCTGATTGCTGTGGCAATGATGTCTGCTAAGGAGTGAAGACCTTTCCAGGGAGTTATAACAATGAGACTGGCCTGTATATGTCACACTTAGTGTGAGATCCTTTGCTCTTATACAGGGACACTATGATGTTGTCTTTCCATTCTACTGGTACTTTGCCTGATGCCCATACGTTTAAGAACAGTTGATGCTATCCAATGCTCACAGGCTCCACGGCATTTTTTAGCAGCTCAGGCGCAATAATATCACGTCCAGCAGCATGTGCATTCTACAACTTTTCGATAGCCTTTCATACTTCTTTAAGTTATGAAGAATCAGTATTTATCCCTGGTTCTGCAGCTGTGTAGTTTGCCAAGTCACAGAGCTCTGGACAGTCTTCAGCAGGTGCGTGGTTCAGCACACTTTCATAATGTGTTTTCCATCTGTCCAGCACCGTGTCCATCAATGGGCAGTGACAGCCATCTGGTTTTGTGATGGAGATGTTAAAAGTTTGTTTATAGCTGCCACCCAGGGGATGCAGATTGTTTACTTTTGGCTGTCTTCTGCTTCATCATCCAGGAAGTTGATGTAGATCTCTTGGCCACATTGTGTCACAGGCTGGAAAATGCCTTTCAGCTGTTTATGTTCTTGCACATCTCACTGCTTACATGCTTCTGCTCCCCCCCACCCCACACACACACACTAATATATCAATTATAATGATATAATGGAAACTGGTAAATCTCTGACATCTCACAGGTAGTGGCAGGAAGGGTCCTCTCCAAGAGAACAACAGCCAGGGTGACTTCTGCATGGCCCCAAACAGTGTCCCTTGCTGACAACATTGAAGTGGTGCTGTCAGCCAGGCCACCTAGATGGAGCTCACTGGGCCAAAGAACATTCCACAACCATCAAGAGGAAGAGGAAATAACATCCCAATGATTCCCCACCCCCAACACAATACAGGGATCGTGGGCCAACTGTTCCTTCAAGCAGAGCTGCATAGGCATTACAACATCCCCTGAAGGTGACAGTGAGTGGAAAGAGAACCTGAGGATCTGATTATGGCAGCATGGGGCTGGATGTCAGCTCATTTGCATGAGTTTCCCATCCTCCAAGCAGTTCTGCATCACCATGCTGCCAAGTGCAGGCAAATTCCATTCCATCCCCTTTAGCACCATGGGCCTGACCAGCCCCAAGGTTCAATCAGCCTGGCATGTAAGCCAGATTAGGTGACAGTAGCGGTATATCTACACTCTGTTTTAAAACCCACAGAAGCACGTCTCGGAGTCTGGGTCTACTGACTCAGGCTCACACTATGATGCTAAACACAGCTGTGCAGACATTTTGGCTCAGGCTAGGGGTCAATTTATGAATTTGTCAGGGTGACAGATTTTAAAGCTAAAATCTAAAAAACTAGATTAATTCATAAATTGACCCCCTTTCATGTTTACTTCAGGCTCTGAATACCCTCCCCCCCCCCCCCCCCCCCCAAGCCTGAATGTCTATACAATTGGTTTTTGGGCCATAGAGCAAGCCCTGTGAGCCTGAGTCTGTAGACCTGGGCTCTGAGACTTGCAGCTGTATGTTTTAAAAATGCAGTGTGTATATACCCTAAGAGGTACTGCACCTCTCAGTTCTGTGTAACACAGGGATTTTGAAGTTCAAATGAACCCAAAAACCTTCTGTTATGTTCCAAACCATAAACTGGCTATATCTAAAACCCCAAGCCATGTGAGTCAAGGGTTTGGATTTCTGTATTTTAGTAAGTAAGGGTAAGATTCTGTCCTCCCCTGCTAATTCCGAATAGTACCTTACTCAGTCAATAGTCCCACTATGGGTAGGTGTGTCACAGTGTGGCCCTGAAGGAATATTTACATAGCTACATGTAAGTCACTGAAATGTAAGTCACTGTACACCCAGTGAAAAACAGAATTTGAGAAAAGTGATATTTGGCCTGATCCTTCAAACCCTCCCCTTGTGAAACTCTCATTGCCTCCATTTGCAATTCTGCACACAGCACATTTTAAAGACACTGTGTAATGTTTGCAATTTTATTATATATGTATTTATAAGCACAATCCACGTACATTGGGATAAATTGGCCTCCAGAAGGTATATTTGTTGCTTAATGTTGAAGTACATGCCATTGCCTTTTTAGTGAATGAGGTAAAATTTGCATCAGCCTCCTACACACAGTGTGAGTATGTGCTTTAAGATCAGAGCTGCTTAGATAATAAATTATCTGCATCATTTAACAGCTACTGGATAGAAGGCTATCCAGGTAAAATCTTAATCCACACACCATTAAAACAATCAGTTCCTGTGTGGCTACAGTACTTGGTGTCCTGTGGCTTCTACTGAATATCTGTATATTACATTAGTACTATATTAGCGTACATAGCAGAGAAGCAGCAATTTAAGACTTCAGCATAGCAATCTGGCTGTTCAGGCTGGCACAGCAGCAGTTAGTAGCATGGCACATTGGAAACACTAGCTAAGCAGTTGTGTAGAATCAGGAATCATGCTGGCGTGGTGCAGGACAAGGCATTGAATGGGATCTGGTACATTAACAGCTCAATTGTGCCATTAGGGTGCAGCTCTGAGTAAGTATGGTGCAGAGTCACAATGGACTATGGAGCTCTGGTGACTAATACAAAGGGAAAATGCGGACCACAGCTTCACCTTCTTCCTACCCTCCTTTGAACACACAGTCCGTGCCCACCCACAGAAGGTCCAGTCACTATCTAGCTCTAAATATTGCACGTTGGACCAATCAATTAAATTGGAGTATAAAAACAGATATACAATGCTACAAAAAAGTAATAAAAGATTACAAAGATACATCAGGGAACAAGGACGTTAAGAGGTTCCCCCTGCAAAGATACCATTCTTATAGCTCAGAAGAAAACACAGAAAAAAAGCTCTCAAATATATAGTTGCAGTTTTAGGATTTATAAAGCTGTTCTTCCATGGATACTAATTGAAACCAAATGTACATTCTGGGTCAAATCATGTCATCAATGGAATTTCTTCCATGAAAATTTAAGCAGGAGAAGGGGAGAAATAGGCTCCTTTTAAAATATGCTTTTATGCAAATACAGTGTCCACAGATTTTTCAGCATGCCTCTCCCCAGTCACTGTGCCCCAACCATAAGATTTGTGTCAGTGTCCAGTAGTTTCAGAATGGGAAGCAGTGCCCCTATACCTATCACTGTAATATTGGCATACTTCACAATCATTATTGAATTTATCCTCACCCCCCTATAAGGTAGGGAAGTATTATCATCATCCCTTATTTCACAGATGGGGAAATTGAGGCACAAAGAGATTAAATCATTTGCCCAATGTCACACGGGACGCTTGTGTGGTACTGGGGACTGTGCCTTCATGTCTGAGCTTTCCAGAGAGAGTCTGGATAGGCCGCGCGGAAGCTCTTGTTATGCACAGCCAAGAGGAACAGGCCACAGAATAAAGCAGAGGTCTTGCAAGTATCTTAAGCACTGAGTAATCACTGAACACCACATCACAGAAACTGAACTTAAACCACCACAAACCCATCCTTCCTTTCTGTAAGCAGATGCCCACAGCTGAGTGAGCACTGGTAAGTACCCCCCCCCCAAAAAAAAACCAAAAAAACCCCCCACAGTTGCTTGCACCCCAGCAGTTCAGCTCTTTTCAACAGAAATGGCCATTAACCAGATAGTTCCAGAATGGACAAGAATAACCATTTTATTTGCTACAACACAAATTATTTAACCACATTAATTACTACTACACAGTCACTATCGCATGAGCCTCTTTATTTCAGATTTAACAACTAGATCTGGGTCTCCATCTTCCCAAGCTATAAATCAGGAGTGGTGCTGTTCTATGGACACTAATATAGCCACAAAGCTTCATTGGCCGATTCTACTGCTTTGCGTACCTCATCCCCATCCTTTCTGAACAGCCTTGTGCATCCTGCATCCCTGCTCCTTGCATCCTGTTCCACCCAGCACAGCACAGCCAAGCCACACTGGTACCATTTGATGCATGGCCTTTCACATCTGTCACAATGAGAGGAAGCAAGAGTTGCCCCATAGCTACTTTTTGGATTTTCAAAAGACTGATTTTGGGTCCTTTCTCAGCCCAAGAAATCAGGTCACTCATGTATTTTCTTAAAAGCCACTTACTAGATTAGCATAATTACCAATAGATATTCTTACTACCATGTAACCACTCCTTTTGCAATGCCAGCTACTCTGTCTTATTTCAAAAGTTCATTCACATCTGGTTTGTAACATACTGTACTAAATACTTAGCCCTCAAATCCCTTATAAATTACTTATTTGGTTCTGTAACTGTTTCTCATATAAATGGATAAAAGCACTTTTGACTTAAGTTCCTGAAATTCCCTTAGCAATGGTACTCTTCAAATTTTCAGAACTGTCAAATTTTCTTTTTCAATCATTAAGATAACAATAGATATATGTTAGATGAAAAATCACAGAAGCATTTGACTCAGTATCTCTACGTGTCATCACTGACTTTTATAAATACCACTGCCCTGTTTTTGCATAAGACGATTTTGGAATATACTATTGACTTTTGCAATTTATCACTGAATTAATCATGTCACCTTCATTGTGCGGGCCAGAAATTAAGTTGATGAATGACTATTATTTGCAATACCAAAACTATTGTTATATTCTTAGATATAGATATTTACCCAATGAGTACTTCATTCCAATGGATACTGGTATTTTGCTACCATGTGTTTGTGCACCAACATTTACAAACTGTGTGAAAATTTCACATTGATTCGTGTAGTTAAGCAAAATTTGCTCGATTTCAACTTTATTTACAAGCTAAAATGCAGTTCAGTTTCACTAACCTAGGGAAGAGTGAAACTGGGCCAAAAATTTTGAAGGCTGGTGAGGGATCTAACGTTGTTGGTGGAAACCATGTGAAATTAGCCCAGGTAGAGTTTTGCATTTACATTTTGGTTCCATTCCAACCTGAAACCTAAACACTTCCAAACTGAAGACAACTACATTTTGACATATCATATGGAGATGATATCCATGTGAAATTGCAGAGCCATGTGATAAATTAATTTACCAGGCACTGTTGACCTTCTCTTTCCACTAATACAATTTTCCCAGGCACTGTGGTTTAGTATCTAGAGCACTAGACTAAAACTCAGGAGACTTAGGTTCTATCCCTCGGTCTGCTATTGGGTGACCTGGGGGCAGGTCACTTCACCACTCTATGCCTCAGTTTCCTCATTTGTAAAATAGTGACTTTCTTTATAAAGCACTTTGAGATCTATTGAAGAAAAGCTCTATGGAAGAGGAAGGTATTATTATCCCCTGGCCCTAAGCAGCTTCAAACAGCCACCATTTTAAAAGTGAATCTTCAAGAGACATGTTTCACCTTCTCCCTCCATTATACATCTCTATATCCAATCAGCCAGTCGCACTATTAAATTCTACTATGACTTTAATTGTCAAATTAATCAAGTTAGTACGCTGAGTGCATTCTTGTTTACAAGCTACATCCTGTCCACTTCATTCCTAGGTTCAGTCTGAAACCAAACTCCAGCTGCAAATAGCTTCCGAACTGACAAGGCTTGTTTTGGAACCTTGCCATACAGAAGGTTTATGACCTTAAAGGTGCCCTAACCACACACTTTCACCACTGTTCTTAAAGCTCCATATACTACACATCCACATGCTGAACTTCCCCTCTGAAACTGCAACTGCCCAAGGCTCACAACTGGCAAAATTAATCCTGGGGCAGTGGCAGGTTGTTGTTGTTGTTGTTGTTTTTACACACAAAAAATATGACTTCAAATCACACAGCCCTAGAAATGGAAGCTATATCTTACTGGAAAGAGGATATTCCCAGCTTCCCAGGAGGACACAGCATTGATTTGTAACCCTGGAAGGACCTGAAATATCGGACTTAAAATTTGTGACTTTTTGGTATAAAAAACGTTATTTTAGGTCATATTTAGAGGTTTTCATGGCTCTTTCTGAGGCCTGTAGAGATAGACTTATAGTAACTATAGTAAAGGTGTCTATGTGTATGCAAAATAGTATGTCCCACTCACAATTTAAGAACATTGCTAAAATAGTTTTAATTTTTCACTCAGTATGTGGTATATACAGAATACATGATAATACAGTGTGGTTGTAAAACCATTACTGGTACTCATATGGGATGTCCTGCATAATGCATTTGTGTCTTCAACATCTGTGAGGAATGTGATCACCCCAAACAGCTGCTGCTAAAACATTCATTACTATGCCATGCTGTGCACCATGATTTACATCATACATTTACATACACACAGACACCTTTTTTTAGCATTTTTGTTTTTTCAATCTTTTCTTTAAAGTCCCTCTCCTACAGTAGGGAAATATGAGCTGTGCCTATGAGGTCTTTCATTTTTGGCCTCTCTTTCTATGGGAGACAGAAGTAGGGTCCGGTCAAAAACAAGACCTGGCAACCCTAAATGGCACCCAAAGCAAAAGTCCAGTTACCACGGGGCAGGGGGAGGCGCCAGGTCATTAACCCACGCCAGCCCCTGCTCAGCCGGAGCCCCTTCCTGTCTGCAGGCAGGCTCCTTGAGACAATCCAGTGAGTGATGGGGGCGGGGGAAGAGGAACAAGCAATGGGGGTGGGATCCAGGGGGAAGAGGCAGAGAAGGGGCAGGGCCTTGGAGGGAAGAAGTGGAGCAGAGGCAGCGCCTTGGGGATTCCGTTACCTGCAGTTAGAAAAGTGGCAACCCTAGGCTGAAGATAAGGCTGAATGAGACAGACTTTCACCCTAGAAAGAGGCCACCTCAAGTCTCTCCTTTTCAGGCAGCAGAGGAGAAATGTTCAAGCCACATCAGTCCCCTTTTTGCCTTGCCTCTTCACAGGAATAAAGGAGCGAGACTTTGGTCAGAGAGATCCTGCCTTCAGTGGTGCTGAAACAATTTTTATAGTGGAGGTGATGAAGGTAGAAACCATGTATTTGGGTTGTTATTACTACTTCAAGCCAGGGGGTGCGGCAGCCCCCTTCCCGTATCCCTAGTTCCAGCACCTACGGCTGCCAGAACCTGTGGGAGGAAGGCAGACAGTGGTCAAGTGAGGAGGCATCTCCAAGGATATACAGATTATGAAGTCTGGGTGTATCCAGAGGGACAGCCATGGACGGAAGTCTTTCTCACACAAGGGGGAACACATGAGGAAGGAGTTATAGGCCTTTGCACAAGCGTGTGCAGGATGGAGGTGGATGTCTCAGGTATGTGGAACAGATATCTCAGGCATGGGGAGACAATGCATGTCTCCATTGGAGAGGAGCATAACAAAAGAGGAGCCTAGTGAATGAGCTCAAGAAGGAGTCTCTGCAAGCTACCAGCAACCTCTTCCAAACATCCTCATATAGCAGAGTCTGGTGGTGCACGCTCCCTTCCGTGGATCTGTTTCATATTAGGTTTAGATTAATAAATAGATACCAGAGATCAAACAGTTAAATTTAGGCATCTTCAACGAATACTGAAAAATAAATATACAATTTGTACAACCTGGCACCCCTTGCTGTAATGAAATGCATTGTCAGCCCTCACTTACGGAAATATTTGTGTTGCCATGCAGCTAAACAAACGCTTTCTTCATTTTCTTTTAAAACAGCCTCCCACCCATGTTTCTCTAAACAGTTGCAATCAGTACAGCTGAACAACATATACAATCTGGGCAGTTAAGTCTCTGACTGCCCACTGAAAGGGTCCTGTTCTTATTTCATCAGCTAAAATATATGGAGAAAATAACGGGACTACCAAAATTAAGAGCACAACTGAAAGGAATTCTATATTTGCACTTTCCATAATAAATCACAGCATAGGAGTGGAATACAGCATGATAATAGTATTATCATAGTCATGTACATAAGGGCAAGGTAACCTTTTTATTTCTCTTTGCACATTGCTATTCTTAATACTACTATGTGCTCTCTCTCCTTTATTTTTTTCTTGTAGATTCTTTATATAAATTATGATGAACTCACAAGTATTATCATCAAATTTATGGTGTTATGTTTGCTACACTGCATATTACAGTCTCCTAGTTGTTTGCCCTGGAGTATCAAAGATTTGCATAGCGTTTAAATGTGTGAGATCTATACAAACTATAGTTAAAACACTATTACAGTTATATGTTTTTCTATATGAACTAGTAAAAAAAATAATTTTGTATTCTTCTTTAGGGCAGCATTTTATTACAATTAAATTAAAAGGCTTAGCTCTGCTACTTCTTTGAAAAGAATCATGACCAAAAAGGCACAATTTTAGGCAATATAACTAAAAAGATAAAGGAAATCGGTCTATTTCCATTCGAGGCAATATCAAAACCAAATATATCTTTTTGATATTTAAAATCTGAACGGTTTTCCCTTTAAAATTCTTTCATCTGTGTGCACAATTTAGACAAGTGCTTTGACAGAGAAAAGACTGAAGCGCCTGCCTTTAATCCTGAGGTTTTTTAAATTCATTATACTCTCCTCCCTCATTCACTGTTGACCACCACTGCAGTACCATACCTTCAGCTGTGAATTAGAACATACAGCTACTCTGAAGCCAAAACAAGTGGTGCTGATTTAAAAACAAGGGACAGTGTAAATGGGAAGAGACTTGAGTTTCCATTCCCTTTGAGTTTTAGTGCCACCTCTGTAATATAGTATATGCCTCAGCAACCTGGATGAGATGACAAAGAAAAAACTGTGACAAACAGGATTATGGAAAATGTATCAAAACTTTAAAATGTGAAGTAGTCTAACATCGCTCGGGGGGAAAATATACCTCTTTTTCAGACCATGACTTATAGAATTATTTATTGTATTAGTATTTTGCAAACTGTTCAATAGATTCTTGACAGTTCTGTTATACAGCTCAGCTGTTGAAATTCTACATTCCTGACATTACTGTGTGCTTCCCTCAGTGAAAAACTAGAGCATACTAGAAACAAAAGCAACAACAAAAAATAGAAATAACCCTCCAAGCCAAAGGTCCAAAGTTGCCTAAAATTGTGATTAACAATTACAAAAAGAGATTTTTAAAAAGAAGTTGTAATTTTTTTTCAATAATAGTCTGGAATACACATTTTCTTTTGGTGAGTGCTGGAAAACCAAATGAAGACTGTCAATCTGAGACAACAGGAGCTGAATATAATTTCCACAAGACAGCCTAAAAATTAGTAAAAATTTGTATTTTTTCTATTCTCATAAAGATCTCAGTGCTGAAACTGACCTTTTTAAAAAGGAGTTATTTCTGTGGAGGAGAGCAAGCAGTCATCGAAACTTCAAAGTGCCAATCAAATTTAAATGTGCTTCTTAACAGACCTTTTTGTTGGTGGGGGCAATACAACAGTCCAGAAAGCTACTATAGATGTGTACTTCATAGCAATTTCCAGAGCAAACTTTTAAAAAAAAATATGTGGCTTTTAAAGTTTATGTTAATATTGCCTCAAGCCTGCAACATTTCAACATTCTCTTGGTAATTGCCAAATGGTTTTGTATTATTCTATGCTTCTCAGTTTTAGGATGTCACCAAAAAAAAGTAGATTTTCCTTCCATTTCAATCAAAATAGCAGTAATTCTAGGTCCAGTTGGTTAATAATATAGTCACAAAACAGCTCTAAATTAATTTTTAAATTTAGTCTTCTATAGTCTTCTGTTTCTGTTACAAAATGTACTTTATCTCATGTTGATTTTCATATAATATAAAGCAAGAAAATGCAACTACTCATTAATGTATCAATTATTGTATTACTATTATACTTATCCCAGTAACATGTACCTACGCAAGTTTTATCTATCGAGACAACCATAAGCAAAAGAGACAAGTTAGTCCAAGGACATGATGTCTTTCAGGCTCTATAGCACTTAGCAGGTTACTGGGCCTCCAAGGCCTAACAGATTTAACCAAGACTTTTCACACAATCAGGTAAAGAATGCTAGGCTAGTCAGCAGATGTCCTATTCAGATAACAAAGAGAGTATTTTAGTGACAATGTGAGAAAAACAGTAAAAATAGTAAAAAAAAACAACAACCACTCAACCGTGTCTTTTTTTCTCTCTACTAAGAACTATCCACAAGAGTTGGAGATGACATTCACTGTAGTCCTCAGTAAATGTGAAGTCAATCGTACATGTTTTATCAGAAAAGTCCCAAATAAAATACTTATAAGAAATCACTACATCATTGTTAGACAAGAAGACATGTCTGAACTCCAAAAGAATTAGGACAAACACACTGTTGATATACAAGTCTCATAAGTATAAAGAAAAAGGTTATTGTTCTGCACATTAAATGGACAGATTGTATAGCATTGCTGGGTAATTTATCTGCAATTTTATTTTAACATAAATTAAGCATTAAGCATGGTCCAATTTTATTGAGTTAGAAGATACAGAAAATCTGCCAACAAGAGATGGTTATTAATATTCCAGACAGTCTGAAATGACTGTGTTCAGTTCCACTCCAATGAAGAGGTGAAAGTGCTGTAGTGTGAACAAAGCCAGTTTTTAGCATTTGTTAAGGTCACTTCAGTTCCTTCAAGTGGTCCTTCTTAGAGTCCATTACCTCAGCTAAATATGCTCAGCAAACCATAATAATGATGGAGATAGCCCTAGAATACTGTCTAAAGAAACCAGTTTGGGGTGTGGTTTTGAATTTGAATCAGGGAAAAGATGACTCCACAACCCATGCTCTTACTCTTCTCTGAGGCCAAGTTTAAATAAAGAAGAATAGTTTTCAGTTATCTTGAACCACATTTCAATGGCAAGGAAACTGTGAATGAAAGGAGTTTACAAAGAGGACTGTTAAACATTATAGTATAATCACTGTTTGAATTAGTCATAGCCAGTTTAGACACTGTCCAACCCACTTTCCAATCATCTGCAACAAATGTGCTCCATTAAAACAGAACCACATGGAAAACAAGCTAGCAATTAACACAGCTTCTATGCCTACCTCTGTACAGCACAGATCTCAAACTTTTAGTGAAACTGACTGCTGAATTACTTCCATACAGAGACTGTTTAGACCTTGGCAACAGACATCTACCCTCACTCCCTACAATATGTCATCCTACGATACTGCTATATCATCAAAATAAGCATGAAAAAGTCACCCACAATTTAGCCGCTCATTGTGGTTTACTTCCTCTATTAATGCAAATATTTGAAGATCTGAGTATAAGCGACTTTGTCAAAGACAGCATAATATGTTACTTAGCAGTCAATATCAAAACTAATAGTTGATGTAGGTCAAATAAATTCATCTAATTACTAATCAGTAGACATCTTGCATTGTTTAACAAAATTGTTTTAGGCTTTAGCAGCTTTCTGCTGTCCCAGGCTATTACATATCCTAGAGATCTAGCACTTAAGGCAACTTTGTGCTCTGTGTCATTTACAAATAAAAAAGGGGAGGAGACTGGCAGGAGACAATGACAAGTAAATAGTCGCTAAATTTAGATTTTTGAAAAGTTTACAACCCTCCACCCCAAAATGCCATTACCAATAGAAATGTTTTCACCAAAATTATTTTAAATAAAATCATAAGACTTGGTTTTGGGGGCATTTAAACATTTGTCTGAGGTGTTGGAAGTCGAAACACAATGCCATTGTGCTAGTGCATGAGAACCAATGCCCTAAACCAACAGAAAGGAAGGAGTAGAGTCAATGCTATCTTAATTCACCTAAGTTAGCTAGCACTCCTTTCCATACCTAATGCCTGCTGGCAAAGTTCTGTGAGTTTGCGAGGGTGGAACCAGGGAAGAGACACACTCTATGAAATGTTCCCCTCAACACTCCACACATTTTAAAAGCAGCATAAAACTCCCACAGGGTCCCCACCACAGCTGTGGAGGAGGCATCCAACAGCTGCCAAACTCTCAAGGAAGGGAAAGCCACAATAAAGTGTAGAAGGCCTAGGATTTGGGAGCAAAGTTTCCCCCACATCATATGCTTTTACACATTTAGAGGGCCACGATCCTTGACACTGTGTCACCCCAAAACACCTGTCCCCCATGAGGGGACAATCAAGAGGAAAGTTTTCAAAGTAAACTTCACATTCTTTCCTGGGCTCTCCCTTGTCCTTAAAGGTCTTGCCACAGAAGGGAGCAATATAGCCCTATGGCAATATCCAGTACTCTATATGGATGAAGTAATACAACAATATGTTTGTATAGCTGTGTGAACCATTACAGTTGCCACATATTTTGTTGTAAGTGTTGTCAACTCTGGAGATTTTACAGCGGGACTTATTATTTGCTGGGGGTGGGATTCCAAGTTTTAGCTCCTGGAATCATGGGATTCCATCATCTTTATTCCTTAAAAAAATCAAGTTTTGAATCCTCATGGTTATGGAAAAAAGCTTGAAAACAGGGCCCCTAAAGGCTCAAACACCCTAAGGCAAATAAAAGGCTCTCACATTTATTATTTTTAAAAGTCTCATTTTTAAGAAAATCTCATAATTTTGGGCGCTATAGCTCAATTTTTGAATACTTTGGACTGATAATAGTGTCTCTTCACTTGAAAACAGGCATTTCCCATTATCATAACAGTGATATTCAGGTGGTCTTATGATTTGTGATATTTCTGTGTCTAATAAAATTAGGAGTCCACATATGACCATATTTGAAATTAACATGCAAACACACATTTTGCCAAATCACATCCACATACCAGTGATTTATGCTAAAGACCATGCTGCCAATACACCTGTCCTTCCAAATAGCACATTCATGAGACGGAAGATATTTAACCAACAAGTCCAAAAAATTTTCAAAAAAACATCCTTAGTCCCGTGGAAAATGCAATGCAATGCACCCCTGCACTCCTACACAAATTTCTACAAATTCAATTCCTACTATGCCATTCTGTTTTCCTGGCAGCTGCTTTATATATTTTTGCCTGTTTCACTTATTTTTTTTTTGGTCTAAATTACAAATAAAGCTTAACCTTAGTTGATTGACAGAAAGGAATAACTATTTAATTAACATCATTCCATTTGTGACAAATCTTAAGACTTCACCCAATTAAAAAGGTTCAATGAAAGTATTCTCCAACATTTTAAAAAGCTTTTTTAGAAGGCTCAGAACACTGTGTTCTTAATTCAGAAGCACATGCCGAATTAATTATGGTCTTATGCTTTGACCAAAAGTAGGATTTGTGGGATTTTCTTTTTGTTAAGTCAAAGGATTCAAAAGTAATTTATGAATGATACTGAAATAATGTTCGAATTAGCTGCTAACATGCTGTTAGTTTGGATTGTTCAAAACTTTTTTTTTTTAAATGTACTGGTAGGGTCAGTGACAAAGTCATACAAGTTTGAAACTCTGCTTAGTAATAAAAACTGCATTAACTAAATAATCATAACGTTTTACTTTCCTCCTATGTGGTTTTAGATTGTTGCTCTTGACCAGGTTACTCATTTGGGAGATTCTAGTAGAGTTTCTACCAATTTAAATAAAGAAACTTCCATTGCTAAACAAATATTATGAAGTTTAGTCCACACAGATTTTGCCTACAGGTCAATCTTGTTATTTCTTTATATACATGATTGGTTTAGACTTCATTCATTAACAGTGTTTCCATTGTTATTTGAATAGTTAAACTGTAGGTGCATACTGTACTGTTATATCTTCCAGTTTTATGTGCTTGAGCAACTTACTATTTCATCATGATCTTTATTATTGACTATCTATATTTCAAAAGTAAAAAAAAAATTAATAATAAAAACATATATTTACAAATTTGGCTATCTACTTCAAATGTGAAGCCAGGCTCCTAATTTGTTGGGGACTCGGTTACCTGACAGACCACTTCTCTCCCCAGGCCATGCTGCCACAGTTGCAGTCAGCAGGACCACTCAAGCTGGAGCAATCTCAGTGTAAAGAGAAGGGGGCCAAGCTGGCAGGTCCTCTACTTTGTAACACGTTCCCCATCCTGGCCAACCAGAGGCTGAGCAGGGCACATTGCAAGGCCTAACTCATCTCCAACCTTTCCCTCCAATGCCCCGGCTCACATAAAATGATTCCCCTCCCCCCCCCCCCCTTATTTTGGCTGATATGCTTTAAAAAAAATTCGTATGTTTCATTATTACAAAAAAAATAGCCAAAATAAATTTTAACAAACAAAAGAAGAACAAATTGCTGTTCAACATGGTTAGGATAGCAGGGGAGCACAGAACGAGGGCAGCTGTGTTCCCCTGTGACTCCTTAGCCCCACTGCCCAGTTCTGCGCGACAGCCTCCCTGCCACCATCAGTCCCTGCAATTCAGTCTTCTCTCCTTCTGCCTCAGCCACCCTGGGAAACGTTATGCTTGAGCAGAGGAAGTCCCAGTTGAACTAGGCTCCGTTTTGGCAAATAGTAGGAGGCTTAGCGGAGGGAGAAGCTGCTAGCGCTACTCCTAGGACAAATTTAGCTTTAACTCTCTTTCACCAAGCTCCCGCCACACCTTCTTGTATCAAGAGGATTTAGGGCATGGTCAGAACAGTAGGAGGAAAGAGTGATTTACAAATAACAAAACCCGAGAAGCAGAGTTAATAACTCTATTACAGAGCCACCTTCTTCCTCTTATGAACCTATTGTGATTCACTAGACAGGAGCCATTGTCCAATGGACCTAAATCAAGACAGGACTGGAACTATCACTGTGGAAAGTTTTCACTTGCAAAATATCCTATTTATTGGACACTTCTGCAGTCTGAAGCCCTGTGTGAAACTTGAAGTTTGCGACTTTGAGATTTTGTTATAGGAGATGGGGGGAAGGGGGGAAATGGACTCTGGGATTTTTTTTTTTATTTTTTTTTTCAGAGAGTGATTTAAAAACTTTTAGAAATCTACCAAGGAGGGTGAAAAGTGCCTGGAAAATTAAACTTTGTGATTTTCTTGAAAATGTCCCTTTGTGAAAGTGATTTCTGTGATACATGTTAAAAGATTTACACCTTGCATTACGTGGTTAATTAAACACAACCTTAACAATGGGGTGCCTTCATATTTTAACAGAGTATTGTATCCTCTCTGTCAGGTTTTGTAAAATTACTCCATAGAATTCTTTAGGTGCGATATAATTCTCTATTCAATTCTTTGGGAATAGGTTATAATTTACCAGTAAGTTGTATAGGACTTTTTCATAAGGAACCATTGTCCATCGCTAACTTAGCCTCCATGTCACCTAATGTGAACCCATCCACAACTGTTCTGCCCCTGATTCCTCCAACACTCACCACAGGCAACTGGGGGTATATCTACGCTGCAAAAAAACACCTGCCGCAGTGAGTCTCAGAGCCAGGGTCTACAGACTTGGGCTCGCACTAGGGTCCTAAAAATAGCCGCGTAGATGTTCCCACTCAGGCTGGAGCTTGGGCTCAAACTCAGGGAGTAGGTTGGGTTTCAGAGCCTGTGCAGGAATGTCTGCATGGCTCTTTTTAGCGCTGTAGCACAAGCCTGAATCTGTAGACCGGGATTCTGAGACTCGTTACTTTGGGAGCTTTTTTACAGTGTAGACATACCATGGATGAACATCACAACACAGTGTATATAGCTTTCCCTTACTACCTTATTCTGGTCTTTTTTGTTTTGTTTTTCAGATCAAATCGAACGATACAGAATATAATGGAACTACTGCAGATATACTGTCCTGTACACCTCTACCCCGATATAACGCTGTCCTCGGGAGCCAAAAAAATCTTACCGCATTATAGATGAAACCGCGTTATATTGAACTTGCTTTGATCCGCTGGAGCGCGCAGCCCCCTCCCCCACCCCCCCCCCGGAGTGCTGCTTTACCGCGTTATATCCGAATTCGTGTTATATCAGGTCGCGTTATATCGGGGTAGAGGTGTATTTTGTATTGCGGGTGCCACCATAGTTTCAGATATAATTTAACATCAAAGCTATTTTCTCCAATATTTCTTAATAAGTGATGTTGCCGATGGCATATATCCATTGCTGAAATCCTTGCTAACACAACATACCCAATAAAACAGCATCATCACTCACAACTAATGAAATGGCCATTCAGCTCCACAGAAATCCAAGCATGTCAGTGTTAATGACCGAAAGGGAACAGAGCAAGAGAGGTCCAAATATAATCTTGACAGTGTTTTGAGATGCGTAGCCTACATCCTGTGAAAGGGCACTCTTGTGGCCTAGTTATGAACTGTATATCATGGTGTTCCATTGAATGCAATGTAACCCTATTAAAAAGTGTCATACTGGTAGAACACAGAGACCTGGCAATAGGAGGGCTTCAGAGATCTTATTGAAAAGGTAGGAATTTAGCAGGACAAGATCACGACAAAGCAGGTTTAACAACTATTACATATTTTTGTATGAGGTCCAGTGGGTCGTTAAGTAGCAAGTAATGCAGTCACTTTTATCTGATTGTCAGTGACTATAGAATACATATAAATCTCTGTTATACTGAATAGTTGCAAAACCCTGTAAAACTTGGACTTTTTTTCATTGTGTAACTGAAACACTCTTTTTGTTTTTTTTAACCAAATGAGTAAAAATGATTGAAAAAGAGTTAAGAAAAATGGACTCTGAGTATTAGGTACATATAAATTTTTTTCAATATATATATATTTTAAATATAAATCACAAATTAATTTTTTCTCTGGAAATGTTCAGAGATATAAAAACTTGACATGATATTAGATCAGCTTTAAATTAGTAACTAAATCTATGAGAAAGACAGACCATACCTGAGAGACAGCAATGAAGAAAGGAGAAGGAATAAGATTTAAGAATGAAAAGAAACAAATGGGGGATGAGACGTTAGGCCTTCCTGGGGCTTGGTGTATGCCACTTTTAATTTTTTCTGACACTCCAATAGTAAGGTTTTAGGAATAAATACACATATAATATTTTAATATATTATCAGCAAAAGCATAAATCATCAAGAGACTATCAGGATACACTGGGCTTTTTTGTTGACATAATAAAGAGAAATTGTCAATAATCTTAAAATATTTGAGATGGTGACCCCTCTTCTCCCACTCAATAATCTCACTCTTATGCTTGAATAGATCAAGGAGAAAAAAGTTTATTGATTATTCAGTCAGTGATGTCTCTAGGATAAACACAGAAAAGGTTTGTCACAGAAAAATATCTACAATGAACTCAAGATAATTAGGAACATAGATGTGACAAAGACCCCTTCATTCACCTGCTAGAGAAGTTACGGTATTTCCAACCCCCAAAAAAACCAAATACTCAAACCTTGCCTCCTCCATTTCCTATATTGCTGCCTTCTTCTAAGGAACAAAAGGGACATTTTTCACACAGATGTGGTAGTATTACTGTCTTTTCTATTATCTTCCTGTGACTTGAATTTATTGCTCATGCCAGATTGACAGACTTAGAATCTGAAAGGCCTCCATTTATCCACAGAACAGGCATTGCAAAACCTCTTCACATTACTTCACACCATTCTGTTTCAGTCCTGACCCAGAAAGGCCACTTCCAGGAGTGTGAAGGTAGGTCAAGCTCCGTGCCCATTCAGTTTTTAGTCTCTTTTGTGGAGACTGTTAACAAGAGCACCAATAAGTGCTAGTAATCATGGATTTTGTAACATGGACACCTGCTTGCTAGGAATTGGACTAAGATCATCAACTAATTTCACACAGATCCTCTATCAGCCATCAAATGTTAACAAATCTAGGTTACTACTGGCCTGGCGAGATTTGAACTAGTGACCTTGGGATGACAAGCACTATCTTTCATTACAAATTCCCTGAGTCATTATTCAATCCCTCAAGGGTGAAAATAAAAAGCATAAATGTATAAGTGAAGAAACAAGAATCTATTTATACCATATTATTTTCTTAAAATATTTTATAGATGCTATGTGGTACAGTTAGAGAAAAGGGATTGACATGATATTAGATCAGCTTTAAATTAGTAACTAAATCTATGAGAAAGACAGACCAAGTACCAAGAGATTGTGTGAAACCCAGGCCAAATTCAACCACTAACTCCCTGGGTGATCTGAGGTATGTCAGGCCCAGCCATGAAATTGGGTAAGAAGAGGAATACACTTGAGTCCACACCAACCTGGAAGTATAAGCTTTACTACTGGCATTTGCTGTACTATTTATCATTGATATTTGTCTTAGAAGTTATATTCATATAAATAGAAACTCTAATGTGCACTGAAGAATTCAAGTAGAGGGATTTCACAGCAGAAAGTATCATCTACTGCAACATATAAAGTTAAATACCAAACCAGAGACATTCTGGTATCAGAAAAGCAACATAGCAGAAATACTAAAGGTGCGGGGGCAGGGGGAAGGAGAGAAAGAGTTGCTACATATGGTTCCATTACTAAGGCAACTTTTAAAAAAATTAGAGATCATTGCCTACATAGCCAATAAATTACTTTGAAACTGACCAGACCTATTATTTTATTACTAGCGATTATTGCTAGACTGTCAAAAGTAGTCCATTATTGTTATAAAATGGAAAATGTTTAAAAAGCTCTACTTAAACCAAAATAAAATTTCATAATTTTGGCGATGGAGTCTCCACAAGCTACCCCTGCTCCATTCTTGCTGAGCCTAATCACAAAAGCCAAAAGCTGATTGGCACAATTCCCATAGAACTCAGACTTTTAACACCCTTGACTAACATAGAGCAAGTAATCAAAATTCCCCATTTGCCCCACATGCAGTATGTGCTGACCTAGGAAATGGTCTTCCTGCAGTTCAGAGATAGCATGTGCTGGGTAAGCAAAGATGAGAATTTGTATCTACCAGTTCTATGTCTAAATGCAGAGGTCAGACAAACATGTGAGTGAGCAACACCATGACACCCTAACAGATATGAGTCCAGAGCAGCCAAGGGACTAATGCTACCTGGGTGCTGAAGGATTCACAGCTAAGAATACCAAATGGCTTTCTATTTTTAGATTCTGTTTCAAGGGCCCACAGTATCTGACCACAGATCTTCAGGAAATATGGTGAAGCAAAAATAAATGAATACAGAAAATTTCTCCAGTCATGACCTCCATTCCACTGCAAATAGAACCTTGCATTAGTGGGTCAGGCCTAGAAGGTATTGGAAAACCTGCAAGGGATGACAGAAGGTACTAAATTGGATTAGGAGCAATGTGGCTGGTCCTGGTCACGATATTTAAAAAGGAAGTGTACAGAACAGCATCTGAGGCACAAGCATTCAAAAGACAGCCAGTAAAGGAGATCAGACCCCCTCAGAGAGCAAGCTACAGCTCCCATCGTTGTGCCTGCAGCAGCCACACATAAACAGGCCTCAGAAACAGGAAAGCCGGACTGCAGCACAGGAGCAAAAGGAGGCAAAAGGAGATTGTGAATCCCTCTGAATACATGTTGAGAATGCTTTGTCCGGCCAGTGGGGGAAAAAGAGGCACCCTCATGGGGGTGAAAGAAGGTTCTCTCTGCACCGGAGGGCAGACTCATTTCTCTCATGCATGGTGATGGTCCCTTTAAAGTGCTGCCACCATTTTGGCAATGGGTCTCCTTTGGTAAGCGGTGTCCCTTCAGCCAGTTAGTGCTGCCTCAGTCATCATCATCAACATCCACATATTTTTCCTTGCCTTTATCATCTCCTTGTACATAAGAGAATGTAGCTCGCTGGGCCACATGCTGGATTCAGTCTTGATTGCACAAAAGTACACCTGATTCACATGCTTATTCCTTTCTTGATGGATCTATGCCCTATTTCTACTCTCCTTTTCAGACACAGGTCATCATGCTGCATATTCTGTCACTGGCATTTTTCACAGGTTTTGCTAGCCTTTTGGGAACTCACTTCCTTCTTACATTCCAATGGTCCATTGGGAGCACCTAGCCCCCCAAGTGAAAATCTCAGCTCCAAACCTCATTCTTAAAATTAAAAATACATACTGCACTTGGGGCCTGCTTGAATCAGGCAGAGGATGTTAAGCAAAGAAACACAGAAACTTTATGATAATGTCTAACTCACTTGCAGCCCTCATAAAATACTCACCTTTTGTATGAGTATGTCAGATGTCCACATAACAGTGTAGTACAGGTTTCCCATAGTGGAAGGGATATCTAACATTCTCCTCACAATGTACCGAGATTTAATGCAAAAACCCCCAATGTACATGGAGAAAAGAATGGACTCTTTAGCATGAAGTGTAATACAAAGACCTCATTCCAACTGTATTTCAGAATGAGGTGTAGTCCAGTAGTTCTAATCTTGGCTCTGACACCGACTCACTTTCTGTTCTTAGCCAAGTTCTAATCCCCGTACAACAGTTCATCTGTAAAAATGAGATTAATTCTTCCCTGCTTCTCCTCTTGTAATTCTGTCATAAAATAAACATCGATTGATCCCATTTGTCTCTTCAATTTGCCTTTCAAACTAGCTTCCTCTTTCTGCTTCCTTCCCTTTGTTTCTAAACTTTTTGAATAGGTCATCTATTCCCACTGCCTTGAGTTTTTGTTCTAATTTTCATGCATTCCCTACTGCCTGGTTTCTGTGTCTTGTTATCCACTGAAACTGCTCCACCAAGATCACAAAAGCCTTTGCCTGGCAAAGTCTAAGCTGCTTTTCTTTATTCTCAGCTTTCTCAATTTCCTCTCCCGCACCCCGATTTCAACCCAGTCAGTCACTGGGTTCTCACTCCCCTATGGCATTTCATGCTTTTATGTTCTTTACACAACGCACAGTCAACCTGTGGAACTCATTGCCAAGGGATGCTGTGAAGGTCAAAATTATAACTGGCCTCAAAAAAGAATTAGATAAGTTCATGGAGGATAGGTCTATTAATGGCTATTTGCCAAGATGGTCAGGGACACAACCCCATGCAATGAGTGACTACAAACCTCTGACTGTCAGATGCTGAGACTGGATGACAGGGGATGGATCATTTGATAATTGCCCTGTTCTTTTCATTCCCTTTGATGCATCTAGCATTGGTCTCTGTTGGAAGGCAAGATACTGGGCTAAATGGACCATTGGTCTGACTCAGTATGGCCATTCTTATGTTATGTACTTATTCTCATCCTGCCCCTTCTCTCTCCATCCCTGGCTACTTCCCTGTCTCAGCATGCTCTCAGGTTTCTATCCTTAATACTATCATCTTGTCCTCCTAAATCTTATCCTGGTGTGATCTCATCCATCTTCACAGCCTCAATTACAATCCCTGTAACTCCTTAACCCAAGTTCACATATAGTGTCGCATTCAACAACTATTTCCCCACTTCACCCCATATTCAGGCTGTCAAGCAAATTCTTCCAACACTTCTGAAGCAATATCTCTGAAAACTATACTTTCTTCATCCTTATTGCTAAAACCAGGGCTCATGTCTTGGTCACTTCCTGAATTAACTATTGCAACCACCTCCTGAATTAACTATTGCAACCATCTCTGCTCCCCCTGACTCCATTCTGATCTATCCAAAATATTACAGTGGAAATTATCTTACTTGAAACACCTTCACCGGTTTCCCCTAGCCTTATACATCAGCTTCAGAAGCTTATGGACCTTGCCTTTAAACCTCTGCACAATTCTATTCCTAACTCAGATTTCTTAGTTTCCCCTTAGTTTTAGGTTCTTCCTACTATCCTGCTTGCTTCTTTCACTCCAGCCATGCTGCCCTCCTACCAACTCCTTTATAGATTTTCTCCTGGTCTCACCTTTGTCCCTTCTTCAGCTTTGTCCCTGCTGTTCTTCATGCTCTTGGAACATCATCATTCTTGTGAGCCAAAAAAATCTCCCTGTCTTCATTCAAATTTATCATTAAAACACTTCAAGCATGATTCTCCATCATCTTGCACCATGTGCAGTCATTTATACCTGTGCAAACCTGCCTCCTTTTGAGATTCTCCTTGACAATCGGTGAATTTATGTCATCATCTGTCTTGCTTAGACTGTAACCTTCTTGGTGCAAGGATTGTGTCTTTGTGAATTCTACAGTGTCAGGTATACCAGTGGGGCTAAGAAATAATAACAACTAAGAAGGGTAGGGAGCACTTAGATCATCGTTCTAAAGTGTCCTGCAGATGAAAAGAGCTACATAACTGTGTAGTATTAAGTATTTCATCATGTAAAGAGATTGGTACTAGTAACTAATACACTGACTTATTTTAAGTTGGAAAAATACACATGCTTCTTCATAAAAAGTTACTTTCATATTTATTTGAATTTTTAAAAAAACACTGACAGTAATGATGTTTTTATCACTTTTTCAAGCCACTGACCACATACTTACAAATACATGAAGGCCTTATGGGTGGATATTTTAACTGTTAACAATGCATGGTGGCTTTTGCCACATCCTGTTTCTTGGTATAGTCCAAGTTCCTTTTATATCTTCACCTATCTAGATTTTAAAAGAGCATTTAACATAGATAATACCTCTATATTTATAACAAAGATGGGACTAGGGAAGAAGTTTACTTGGCAATCCTGCACAAAATGAACACACTGAAACTCTCCAAATGCAGTTTTCTGAAAGTCACCAATGCAAAGAAATCATTAGTTTCAGTGCCTACATTGATTAATTCACCTTCTTCCACTTTGCCAAAGTTTATCCATGCCAAAGGTACCTACGTACTTTAAAATTACAGTGTACTGATTCTTTTTTCAGTACATTTGAATATGCTACAAATGTAAGGGTCAATTTATCTTCAGAACAGAGACCTGCATCTGTAGTATCTGCATCTGGGTAGCAAAGCCCTTTCACAGCAAGTTGGTCCAAATAATTTCTCCACTGTAATTTCAGCTGAAACTGTTAATGATAGATTGTAATTAAGTTAACATTCAAGACCTTATAGCACCTCTCTCCAAACTGCAAATATATGCCTACATACAACTGGTAGTGGTCAGGTATCCGAGTACCCTTTTTTATTCTGTACATTATAGCTACCCATCACACACTTTGAATCCATATTCTGCAACACAGGCACAAAAGCACTAGAGGAAACAGGAAACATTGTGCTAACATGTCTATAGTATTGATGAATAAAAACCATAACCCCCAGGCTAAGCTGCCAAATAAGTAGTGAATTAATTTCTGTAAAGTACTCCAATATTACAAAGGTGTGTTGAAAGGTGTCTGCTCATGTTTCAAATTAAACGCACTGCTGGTCAGCATTAGCACCTCAGCTTTGAACAGCAGCCATTTGCCTATAACACTTCAGGGGCTGGGAAAAACGGATTTGCCGTTCACACTGGAATAATTAGAACATGTCAGGAAGAATTAATTTCCTCATTTTTCAAAAGGATACACAGAAATTACCATGTTATTATATGACAGGGTCCCTTGGAGAATTGTATTAAATTTAATTTCTAGCGCAGCCCACACAACAAATTAAAGTCATAAATAAGATGGAAAGAAGCGGGACGCAGAGCATATGTTTATGGCAATGAGTGAAGCCAAGGGACCAGAAACAACTATCTTCATTTCATTTTATTTAAATCAGCCAGACACTGTATCTGAATGACAGCACTTGTTAATGGGGCTAAGATTATAGGCTCCTTAATTTTAGAAAACAGAAGCAGTCACTCAGTCACTATTTGAAATGGTGTATTTTCTACAATGCAGATATTAGTTTAAATTTGCTTACTTTTCAGCAGTCTGGGGGCCCTGCAGCAACGCAGCAACTTCAACAAGAGAGGATGCACTTGGTTTTTTTTAATACTTTGTTTGATTTTATTTTATTGTATAAGGGCAGGGGGAAGATACACTAAAAAGAAACAGTGAGCTAGCAAAAGTGGTTGAAAATGGAGAAAACTAGATCTCTGAATAGCTAGGGTACTATTATTCTACACACCAGGCCATTCTGACCCAAATAAACTAGTTTTGGGTGAAGAGATCATTCATTTCTCGTACTAAATGAGGAACATCCTGTTTCCTTCACTTATGAATATTGTTGGCACTAGATAGAGTATTTAACTGAGACTGTCTAAAATCACTACATTTGCTGTCTAGAACCTATCTCCTGTATTTTGATCTCAAAGAAAAAAAAGTAACAATATTTTAGCCTGCAAAAAACCTCAGTCACCCCCAATCTTCAGATTGAAACACACACCTCCACAGTGTTAGTGCTTACAAGTCTCTCCTCCGACCCAGGCAGCCATGTGCAGCCTTTCCTCTGACCTCAGACACTCACAAAGGGATTGGTACTAATGGTCATGTTATACAACACTACAGTCAACCCAAGTGCACTTTAATGACATGAATAAAATTTTCATAAAGCATTATAAAATATTAACAATATTTTAACATGCTTTAACACCTGCTTATGTTTTATTCTGTGTACACTTCAACTTTTAGTTGTTGTGCAAGTTATGGACTAAAACATTAAAATATGATGCAATTATACAGAATACTCTTAGTCGTCCCTAGCATGCTGTCGTGGATAGAAAGACTTGCTGCTGAAACTGTTGCACTTACAGAGGCATGACACCTCTGAAATAGTGTTTGACCACTTTAAATTCCAGAGTGGAGGCTAGCACAATTACTGATAATCTATACAGTAGAATTGCCTCTTACCACAGCATTGTATGAAATATCTTTCATTTAATCATTAGAAGCTTTTTAAGAAACTCTCACTCTATTACCTTTTGGAATAAATGATGCTTCCCGTGGAGCAAACAGAACTGAATTGTATGATAACCAAGCATAGGAAAAATGAACAGAAACTTTCAAAAATGTAAAAATAATTGGCATAAAAAAGATGTCATAAAATATATTACTTGACAAGAGATTAACTTTTTCTCATTGATAGGTATACAGTGTGTTTTTCATATATATTCACTGTGACACTGAAAGAATCTGGAAAAGTCCTTAAACTATCATATTAACTAGAAACTGGCATTAGAAATTGCCAATATGAAGAAGAGAGAGAGTTTGTACATTTTAAGAAATAGCTGTCATGGATCTCAGCACTCCCATGGGTGCAACAAACTTTAAATAATTCGTGAATCAATTAACTGGCAACTCTCTACATAACACAGATTTCACACTCCCAGGTCACTGAATTATCAGCCTGATACGAATCATAACATTTTGGAGAAAAGTTCATAATTGAAATCATTAATTAATTTAACAGGACTTTTAGTTATGCATAGCATTACACAGCTGTAAAGGAGCAGAGATTAATTAGTTGTTTCTCTGACAATTTTCTCTACTCGGTGGAAAACTTTTCAACTTAAGAGACACATCATAGTAGACATAATTCTATGGCAGCCTCTTAAACATATTTAAACTCGCTATTATTTGCTACATTCAGAGGTAGAAAATATACAGAGGATGCAGTAGGAAGAAACAACTCTTGCAGTACAGCTCCTCAAAATTATAAATGGGTCTCTACTCTTTTATACTGAAACTTAACAAAAAATTTAAATCTTTTAAAGCAAGCGCAAATGAGTTTAAAAGAACAGCTAGCATGATCAAGACTAACATAAAGATGAACTTATCCAGTTTATTCTAACACAGCAAATAAGGGATATGTACAATAGCTGCTGTGGCTATATGAGACACGGGTGATTAGGAAAAAAATATTTGCAAGATATACAGAAAGGAAGAAAGTCTTTGGTTAAGACACTCCTCTGAGACTCAGGAGATCAATTCCCATTTCTGCACCTGAATTCCTGTGTGACCTCGGGCCAGTCTCACAGAAGAGCCACAAGAATGAAGATTTAGAAAACAGGCCTTTATAGCAGCAGTGGGCAACCCGCAGCCCACAGGCTGCATGCAGCCCATCAGGGTAATCTGATTACGGGCCATGAGACATTTTGCTGATGTTGACCGTCAGCAGGCACGGCCCCCGCAGCTCCCAGTGGGCAGGGTTCCCAGACAATGGGAGCTGTGGGAAGCGGCAGCCAGCACGTCCCTGCGGTTGCCCACCACTGCCTCATAGTGCGATTCTCACGGGGCTCAATCTGTTTAGTTTAACAAAATGAAGGTTATGGGGTAATTTGGTCACAGACTATAGAAGTACTTCTGGGTACTTCCCTGTGGAACAGAGTGCTCTTCAAACTAGCAGACAAAGGTATAACAAGATCTAATGGCTAGAAGCTGAAGCTAGACAAATTCAGACTAGAAATAAGGCACAAATGTTAAGCTTTTAAGCACTGGAGACATTGTTAAGCACTAGAACAACTTCCCAAATCTTGTGGTGGATTCTCCATCACTGGACACTTTTTAATCAAGATTGGATGTCTTTCTATAAGGTAAGTTCAACCACAGCAATTGAACTTGAAGCAAGATTTACTTGAGGAAAATCCTATAGCCTGTATTATGCAGGAGGTCAGACCTGGTGATCACAGTGGTCCCTTCTGTTCTTAAATTCTATGAATCTATGAAACTTAAGGTAGGATTTAAAAAATATGCTCATGCTTGTGGCATTTAACCATTTAGATCAATAGAAATAGACTTAAGCCAATGCTGAGCACTTTTGAAAACACCACGTTAATCTCGCTATGCCTCAGTTTTCAATAGAATGGAGATTATACTACTTCCTTTCCTCCACCCTTTAGGATATGTCTACACTACCCACCGGATCGGCGGGCAGTGATCGATCTAGCGGCGGTCGATTTATCGCGTCTAGTCTAGACGTGATAAATCGATCCCTGAGCACTCTCCTGTCGACTCCTGTACTCCACCGCCGCAAGAGGCACAGGCAGAGTCGATGGGGGGAGTGGCAGCAGTCGACTCACTGCAGTGAAGACATAGCGGTGAGTAGGTCTAAGTACATCGACTTCAGCTACGTTAGTCACGTAGCTGAAGTTGCATAACTTAGATCAATCCCCCCCACAGTGTAGACCAGGCCTAAGTCTGTCTTGTCAATTAAGACTGTAAGATCACCAGGGAACGGATTGTCCCTCACTACATGTTTGTACAGCATCTCGTTCAATGGGCCCCCAATTTCAGTTGATGCCTCTAAGTACTACTGTAATACAAATAAAATGCTAATATTGAAGTAATAAAAGCAACATAATAAGGTGCACTTCCATAATACCTTTCACCTGAGGATCTCAAAGCACTTTATACTCATTAATTAATATTCAAAACAATCCTATGAGGTAGGTATTTTTATCTACATTTTACTGATAGGTAAACTGGCACGGACAGGTTTAATGGTTTGTCCAATGTTATACATTGGTAAAACTAGGACTAGAACCCAGAATTCTTGGTTCTGGGTCTGCTACACTAACCTTGAAATAACAATATATTTTCATTTTCTCCTTGTGAATAACTTATCCACTTATCACGTTAAAGCTCTAGAAACCCAACACCTGACTTCAATGAGTATGGCAATCAGAATTTAGAAAGATACGGTTGGTTTCTTTTATCCTAGCTGAAACTAGTATCATTGTCCCAAATTTCTACTCACCACATCCCTTTGCAGCATGCTATGTATCATGTTGTATCATTTAAATACAAATAGATTTACTTCCAACTTATAGTATTATGCATAGCAAAGTTTACAATTCACAATAATAAAAAGAACAACGTATAATTATCGCAGGGACTTCATCTGTCCAGAATATACATAGATATCTATCTACCTGTGTGTGTATATAGATATATATATCTGTCGAGTTAAAATAAAGTATTTTTCAGGGAAAGGAGATAATTAAAGCACACAACAAAGGAACCAAACAATAATAATAAAATAAAAAACACCATAACCAAACTATTATTTGTGCTGCCTTATGATTATGAATTCTAAATATAATTAAAAATTGATTTTGTAGGTTAACATATTTGGAGCCTGAAATCAGTGGAGTTACCCCATTGTAAACCCAGCCCTAGCGTTTTTTAAAAATGTATACATTGTATAAACCATGTAAAAAGCTAATTTCCCTGGCTTCCTGTTGGCCAAGCACAAAGAATAGGACAAGAAAATATCAATTAGTATTGTAAAGCAATTATTTAGTAGTTCATTTAATTTGTTTTGATTTCCCTCCTCCTATCCCACACTTCTTTTAGCAAGAAATTGCTAAAAATAAAAAGCCTATTAGATTCTGGGGAAAGATAGGAGGTAGAGGTTACTATGTGAATCAGAAACCCAATTTCTGATCTGTTTGGTGGTAGTGCCATTTATTCATCATTAACTACTTCATCAGCCTATCCCTCAGGGCCCTATTAAAAAAAATGTTAAGCACATATTTGAGCAAAAGTTCCTCTAGCTGGCCCCAACATAACTCAGTCCCAATGCAGCCCTATGATATAATTTAAATTCCAGGCTTTGATGCAAATCTTGACTAGCCTGAACACCCACAACCCTTCATAGTCCTATAGAGTGTATGCCCTGCTCTGATAACATCAGCTGAACTCATCCAAGCAAATTTAGGTATTCCACTGATGTCATAGTTGAGCCTGTTCCCTGGGAATGACTGACAGCAGTACTTCAAGCCTAATCAGCTCTAGAGATCCAGTTACAGTGTTAAAAGAGTTTGTCTAAAGTCTGATAACAGGACCCAGGCTCTTCATTGATCCTTGATAGCACCTTGTTAAGCAAATAAAAATTCCATATCATCCAGCTGTTCCACTGGATTCCTAAATCAAATCCCAAACATCAAATTAACTTTAAATCTGTAAAAATTGCATACAAAAAGGAGCCAATAAAGCTCTCTCCTCACTTATGTGGACAACAGAGCAAACCAGTAGACACTTTCTTGATTTAAATGGTGTCTCCATCTCTAGTTGGAAGCCCAGAGCATGATGTGAAAAATGGCTTTCTGTGTCCTGCAATGGCTTCCCTGAATCTCTTGTCTCTGAGAGAAGCCTGATGTTCCATGTTCTGAGGCAGGGAGCATGAGTTGTACATCTCAGTCTTGACCTAGCCTTAGCTGGCCAAACAGCCAGAGAGGTGGAGGAATACTGGCACTAGCTGGAAGGGGCACTCTCCAAGCAGCCCCTTCCATTCTCGAGTGTACTTAAGACTCTACTGTTTTAATAAACGATGAATCCATTTCTGTAGAATGTTACAGAATCCAACAAATCAGTAGGTTGCTTTAGCCATCTGTAACACCACCTACTGCTATGTTTATAACCATCTATAATGCCTACTCCTAAGGGCTAGTTAAATGTTTATTCAAAAGCTTTTTTCAGCAGCAAATTGAGCTTTCAACTACACATTTTTTGCAGAAAGTGTCTGTTTTCCTCAACAACAAAAAATAGA
This sequence comes from Terrapene triunguis, assembly GCF_002925995.2. Taxonomy (NCBI): domain Eukaryota; kingdom Metazoa; phylum Chordata; order Testudines; family Emydidae; genus Terrapene; species Terrapene triunguis. The sequence continues at coordinate 782,377 of NW_020664447.1, read as the reverse complement.
TTTTTCATCTGAAAATTGAGAACACAAAACCCAAACATTTTTCAGTCAAATATCAAAAAAATTGTGGAAAACTCCCCTATTTTCCAAACAGATCTAATACTACTCATGTCTGTAACATGCTTATAGCATCCATTAATCATTTAGTAACTCTTTATGAACTGTACCCTTAACATAAAGTGTGACCAATTCAGAAACCGAGAATAAGCATTAAGGGTACCAAAAAAATCAGTTTTTACCTTACCTCCTGCCAAGCCAGATGGCTACACAGAACTGATCTGTGTGAGACCCAGTGTTTCCTGTCCAAACTTGTACTGGGTCTTGTGCAAAGTTTGGAATACTATAGAAGGGGGTAGTTAGTATCTTTATTTCACTACAGAAGAATTGTTTATCCAGAGCACAGACGGGAATCTTTCCAGGGCTTTACGTCCTTCCTCTTTTACACACTGGTTGCAGAAATGGAAATAGTAATGCTTTTCTTAAGGGTAGAGGAGCAATATTTTGAAATCTTATTAATCTTAATGGTTTCTTTTCATGTGACATAGAGTCCCTGAAGGAAACTGGTAGTCTGTCCTGTGATCACTAAGCATAGCATTGACTACTGTTCTCCGAATAGGTCAGCTTGGCTCATGTGGAGGAGGTTTTGAGGGGGGCAGGTCCAACAATGGTCATCTAAAATGTCATCAGCTTCACTTTCTGGATGAAATCAAATAAAATGTTTGAATTTTAGCCTTTACTGGCTCTCACTACAGTGCTTTCATTCTGATGATCTAGCAATTCAGGGTGACAGGGACCAGGCTGTTTGTTATATGGCTATGTGTTCTTAAAGGATTTTCCCTCAGGCACCTTGAGAATTGGAATCATCTATCTCCTGAACTGATTAGCAAGTTTCTTAGGTTTCTATTTTCTGCTGGGTCAACATCACCTTTTCACTTGGACTCATTTTTCTGATCAACCTGATACAAAGCAGTTCTGAACTGTTGACCAAAAGAGAGACTAGCAACAAGAGAATTTTGTCAAGCAACCAACCAGTAGCAATCAGTATAACTTTTTTTTTTTTTTTTTGCCTATTGGCACCATCTGTAGTGAGCAATTTGCATGGTTTTCTGTAGAATGCTGATGAATTGTTAGACTTTGAAGATTAAATCTTCTAGAACTTTGACAACAAACATTTTGGAGCTAGTCGACGTTTGTGGAGGATTTTTAAATTACATTTGACTACAGAAAGAAAATAAAAGGAAAAAAAATAACACAGAGTTCATACACCAATGGCTTCAGGGCGGTGTGTGAATTGCCACTGAGGCCTCCGCATTAAGAGGTACATCCAGCTGCAGCAAGTAGTGACTGTGAGGCCAAAAGCCTTTTGTTTTTTTAAATATCTGCCAGGCAGAGAGGATGCAATGTTTTTCTCTCCAGAACAGACCTTTATGGAATTGTGTCCAGAGCATTAAATGGATGCCTCTAAAGGTTTATTAGAAATCTTAATACAAACACATTTTTTTTCTCATTTTACAAATAGAAAGATTGTTCTCCCACTAAGTTAGACAGAAACTATACTTTGACAGTACTATCTGTCCTAGGATTTCCTGATCAACGGTGGGTTATTAAAGAGAGAAGGTGGGTGAGGTAATATCTTTTATTGGACCAACTTTGGTTGGTGAAGGGACATGCTTTCAAGCTACACAGAGCTCTTCTTCAGGTCCTGACTGAGGGAAAGTTACTCATGGCTGGGAAGAAGGAAGATTGGTGAGAGAAACCATCTTGAACAAAGTCTGTGCCTTGTTAGATTAAGTTTTAAGTGTGTGCTTTCACTTCTATTTTCTTGTAATCATTTCTAATTTTATTCTTTTTACTTGGCATCACTTATGCTCTATTGTTAATATTTTTGTTTTATTTTACTATAAACCAATTCAGTGCTGTGTTCGAAGGGAAGGGTGTATTTACCTCAGTTAAGTTAATAAGATGTAATGTGCTTTTCTCTCTTAGAGAAATAAAAAGGTTTGTTGTTCCTTCAAAGTGGCCCAGGTGAGGGCTGGACACTCCAGGGAACATGGTTTGAGGGAAATTCGGGACTGGGTGTGTGTTGAGGGTCACCTTGCTGGCTGTAACCAAGGCTCGGGGAAGCCAGAGTGGAGCTGGGGGACTGCAGACAGGTCTAGCACACAGACACACCGGGTGGGACCTGCATGCTCGTATGCTGGCTGTGAGCATCCCAGACTGGGAGCTACAGCAGCAAAGCATTGTAAGGTACCCAGGTTGCAAGGCACCCAGGTTGCAAGGCAAGTGGTGACAACATCCTGGTCTGGATTGCATCCCAGAGTATGAAATTATTAGGTGTCCTAGGTACTCATCTGGGTTTCCTCACTTTTCTTGAGGCATTCTGTGGAAAATAATGCTCAAAGGCTATATTTCTGCGAAGCCTGTAGTACAATAGGGACCTCTTACACTGAGGTAATTCATTTAATAGATGAAACATACACTGGCACTGTGCCTCAGATAATTCAGAATTCCCTCTTGTAGTTCACCATACTAGTATTCACTATACACAGGCTCAACTATCTATAGGGATAGTTGACTTAGCAAAAGTGCTGTTTTATTCTTATGACACGAGAGCATCTTGGATACATGATACACTTCATCTCCTGTGAAGAACAGAAGAACACCACACTTTGTGGCTTGTTCTTTCAGCGACAGAGAAATTTTTTCCAATCACTCAAGCTAATGCTCCTATTTTGACTAAAATGTAGAGTCAGAATCTCACACTGGAAATTTCGGGAAATTTGGAAACATTCTCTTAGATACTGTGAATTAGCAGGAAAGTCTGGTTTTCTCATCCCTTGACTGAAGGACTTATTTTTTGGAATTTGTTGTTTTTTCCCTTCAAAACAGAGTTGTATTTGGCAGACAACCCCCTCTTTTTTTACTTCCGATGAGACACAGAAATTCAAAGATGGTTGAGAGCTGAAGTGCACTCTGAGGGATCACAGGACAGTGGTTTCTTCACGGACTTAAGCTAAGTATTTTTAAGAAGATTCTTTACTTCACATAGTAGAGTTTATTTGACAGACTGAAGTTCAAAAGGAAATAGTAGTTGTTTTTTGGAGGGGTTGGGTTTGTGTTTTTGTTTGGGTTTTTTACTAGGATGTTGCTCAGCTGTTAAATATATTTGTTGCTCGTGTAAATGTTATCTGTTTTATATTTGGATTCAAAACCCTGTCAGTCATAGGTGTGATCCAGCACAATCCCCACTCTTCATGTATAATCTTCTGTGTTTGTGTTGTGTTTTCTGACTTATTTTTCCCCTCTTGAAAGGAATTTTTCACTATTCTATTTAGTTATTTCATTTTGACTGTAGATGTATTTTTGGCATAATTTGTTCATGCAGTATCTCAATCTGTGCTATGAGTTTACATGATGTAAATGAATAAAACCTCAGCATTTTATAAAGTATTGTCTTCATCTTGGCATACACATATCTTTATCCTTTTCCTTAGAGTGTGGGAACTGGTACCACCAGTGAATCAGGAGCACGGGAATAAATAATTTGTGCTGAGGAAGTATGGGCTATTACCACTTCCCAATATTATCACTTTCTCTTTACATCTATCAGTTTAGGTGCATTATCTATTGACAAAGTCTGCCCTATTGTAATGGAATACCAGTAGTGTCCACTTTTACAAATTTATTGTGTCTCCAATTTTAGTGTTTTGCTGAAAGCCCCAAATCTTAGAGTCATGGGAACATATCAGAATTTAAGCCTTCACTTTTTTAAAAGCAAGTGTCTAACCCTCACTGGTTGTAGAGAAAAGCTTGAAAATGTGAATTCTAAAAACTCAAACTCTACAAGGCAAAATAAAAGATGCAGAGGCTTTTGGGGGGTTTTCTTTAATCCCAGGTTTTTTTAGGGCTAGACTCAATTTTTGAATGCTTTAGGTTCGCAATACTGAAATACAATGCAAATGTGATAATGCTGTTATGAGGACTTGTAGTAGCCCCTTATTTAGTAACAAAAAATGTGCTTGCAAATATTTTAAAATCTTAACACCTTTATGAAGCCCACTTACAAAAAAATGTTCCTATGAGTCCTTAAGTGTCAATAAAAATATTTGGATTGAAGCAGGTCACAGAGACTCCAAGGAATAACTAAAGGCCTAAATGAGATTTAGAAAATCTAAATTTGGGGCCTTCTATATGGGATCAATACCAAGTATTATGCAAATTGAGTGTATTTAGTATTAAAGAGATACAATTTGGATATTAACAGGTGGTTTTAATGTTCTGTTTGACTCAATACCAAAAGTGATTAGCATGAAAATCTTTACAATTTATCTATTGCGTAATTAACCCTAATGAGGTACTTGTGATATTCTAGGGAATAATACAAGTACCACAGTAATGTTAAGTACTTTCAAATAGCAATGATAAGATTTTAATGGTGTCCACTGTTCTAGGGAGTCTAACAGTAGCTGCATATTTTGACTGGTCACAATAAGAATATCTGAAGATATCACTCCTGATATAGGAAAGCCACAGGGAAAGACAGACAGATTAGACTTTCGGAAAGGCTCCATTGTGAAACACTTGAGAACATTTACTGGTATAGAGGCTCTAAACTGGGAGCAATTTAAAAAAATCAGATTGATCACTTTTTAGTTTAGTGAATTCAGACACTATGTAAGTCCCTGAAACTCAAATGCAGATTTTTGCAAAAACATTTTGCAGGCCATTAGTCAAAAAAAAAAAATTTACATGGAGGAAGGCCCAGAAGGCGCTCATATTTCCTTGTTTGTGTGTGTTTCAGTCAGACGCTAAATGCAATCTGTATATAGTTTTTTTGTGGTTTCATAGAATGATGTTCAACTGTCCAGGCTGGTGGTTAGTACTATATGATGCTGCCAAAGCTTTACTGTTCTCAAACTCTTAGCACTCTAGAAACAAACAAATGAACAAACAGTCTCTTCCATCTGGAATGGAAGCCTGAATAAAAGTAAGAACAAAATTGTGGTGGAAAGGAACATACGCTCATCAGAAAATAAAAACAGGAGGAGGGGGAAAGCAACTATCCCAATTTACAGCTATAGTTTAAATGGTGCAGGCAAAGGAAAGGCATTTTAAATAATATTTCTCTTATTAAAGAACAGCTTAGTCAGAGAAGACCAGGACTCATTCATAGGTGGTACATACAATAAAGAAAAATATAGAGAAGTGAGTTGTATTTTGTTTCAAAACTCAATAACCGCCCCCTTTTTCATGTTATGATCCATATTGGAATGTCCCAGACAACCAGTAAAGGTTTCAGTGTTCAAAAGCAAGATTAACTGAGAGGCTCCATGGCAGGTAAATAAATGTATTTCCAGTGAAATAATGATTTGCTAGAATGTCATCCCCTCTCACTGCATAAATAGGAGAGGTGATGACATTCTGTAAAAGGCAATTTTTATTCCCATACTTCTGACTTCCAGAGATACATTACTCACTCAATTCCTGTGAGTTATCTGCTCTGAGGTCGTGTCTTATTCTTTAGAATGCCATCACTGACTGAATAACAGTTAAGTGACAAGAAAAAATGGGAATGTTATTTTCCACCCTATATAACCTCATGTAAGAATCTGAGAACATCCATTCACGTAAAATAGTTGACTACTGTTGTAGCTCTTGTTTCTTCATTATTAAAAGCTAAATCCACATATGGTTGAGCTATATCTACAGGAGAAAATGATATGGTACAGTTCCTAAACATTGTCAGACTTATCAAGCACATATGTAGAAGAATTAAGATCCCAGAATTCTCTGTATCACCTAATAATTTTTAACATTTTAATTAAGTAGCAGCTTATTCCAAAAACATTTGAATACTTAAGACATTTGATAACTATGGTTAATCCTCATTAAAACTAAGATTACATGATATAATTACATGTAAATAAGAATGAATTCAATAAAATTCTTACCCTTTTCAGTGTTGGGCACTATGTTGTGAATCATACAGTATATACAATTAGAGTTATATTGCTAAGCTAAAAATATTGGTGAAGATCTAAAAATGACGAACAGTGCCTTTTAAATTAATGTCTTATTAGTTGAGTGAAGTACACTGACAAAGAATAATTTATGCTTATTCAAACTGCTCTCGACATCTTCAGGTGTTTCCAAATGAGCTCACAGAAGAGTGATTAAATGCATCTGATAACAAGCCACACATTGCTGAAATTACTTACCGCCTCATTTTATGATTAATTAAACATGTAGATTAAAGTTGCAAAAGAATTTAGATTAATGAGCAAGTTAAGTCTTGCTGATATAAGTGAATTGGGAATTGGATGCTCTGTGGAACTTTATAAACATGCATTTTATAATGAGTAAGACAAGGCTACATGTTGAATCCTGGCCACAAGGGCCTTTGACGATGCAGTCTTTTTTAACATGGTTTGACAGCTTTCAAATAACATTCTACTATAGGCTTTAAACTTTGTGCATTGCTGTAAAACATGGCTACATAACTCACGTATTAGGAGTACGATTATTTCAAAGCTCTCCAAGGTAATGACCCCCTGTAGCAGCAGCTGTTCAGAAAAATTACAAGCTCAATTGTTATTTTAATCAGAGAGAGTTTAGTAGTTAAAAGCAGTTATGCAACTTGTAAAATTATATGACACCTCATCAGTAGATTCTCTACAGCATCCTTCATCCAAAAAAATAATAAAAAAAACAGCTTGGACTTATTAGTGAAACAGGGTGCTCAGTCATTCATAAAAAATTCAAAGCCATTTATTAGTGTGGTTTCTGTGCACAGCAAGGTAATGTTTAAATTTATGACGACTCTTATCAGCTCCAAGAGTGTCTCTAAATATCGGCTGGGTTTGCCAAGTATCCAATTTTTCTCTTTTAAGATCAGCTTTACCTAATCCAGATAGTTTAGTTAGTGTCAAAAAGCCAAGTTGGGCTTTATGATTTTGCAGGGCAAGAGCAAATCCATGAATAACATTTCCACGAACAGTGTTTTGTACAGAGAAGCTGAAAGCAAAGCTATTGAACTAACCTTACGATTAATAAAAAGATTTTACTACTATACTTGTAGCACAATGACATTTACAACTCTGCTTTCATGATCTACTGCACAAAACAGTGGCATAAAGTGACTCCTACAGACTCCACTGAGGAGTCTGATTAACACTGCTCTCTCAAATACACCTTTAATTCCTTTCCATCCATAATTTTAGAACTTGAATACAGATCGAGTTCCTTGCAAAGGCTGCATACTTTCAATTTAAATTCTAATTTGAAGATATCAAAGGACTACTAAAATTAAAAATTAAGAAAAATTTTGCACAAAGACCAACAAGATCCCTTTGTAACGGACCTGGCAAATTGTGGATATTAACCTCACACATTAATACCATGGACCTAATGGCCTTTCTGAAAATGTATTAATGAGAATACAATATTGTGAGTTGACATTTTATAACAGAGTGTATGACCTGATTGGGGAATAAATCAATAAACAATGAAAACAATCAGGCATAGCACTTAAGCACATATTTTAACCCCCACTGACTTCACCAGGATTTACGCACATGCTTAAGTGCTTTTGTGCATCAGGGCTTTAAGGCTATTTAATCCTAAAATTTATTCAAATTGGTTAAAGAGGTACATATTCCATGTACAGTTAGGATATTATATATTGGATCCTCACTTTTGGTGTGCCTATTTCAATAAAATCTTTTAAAAGGTCATAAAAACATTAGAATGGTCATACTGGATCAGACCAAAATGGTCAATCTAGCCCAGTATCCTCTTTTCCAACAGTGACCAGTGATAGATGTGTCAGAGGGAATGAACAGAACAGAACAATTTATCGAGTGATCCATCCTGTCATCCAGTCCCAACTTCTGGCAGTAAGAGGTTTAGAGACATCCAGAGCATGGGGTTGCACCGCTGACCATCTTGGCTGATAATCATTGATGGATCTATCCTCCATGAAATTATCTCATTCTTTTTTTTTTAAACTCTTATACTTTTGGTCTTCAAAACACCCCTAGCAACAAGTTCCACAGTTGACTGTGTGCTGTGTGAAGAAGTACTTCCTTATGTTTGTTTTAAACCTGCTGCCTACTAATTTCACTGGGTGACTCCTGGTTCTTGTGTTATGTGAAGGAGTAAATAACATCTTCCTATGCACTTTCCCCACACCTTTCATGATTTTATAGACCTCTATCATAGCCCCTCTTAGTCGTCTCTTTTCTAAACTGAACACTGAGCACTTTTAATCTCTCCTCATATGGAAACTGTTCCACACCCCTAATCATTTTTGTTGTCTTCTGTACCTTTTCAAATTCTAATGTAAATTTTTAGTGGGGGTACTAGAACTGCACACAGTAGTTAAGGATGGGCACATCAGGGATTTATATAGTGCATGATGATATTTGTGGTTTTATCTATCCCTTTCCTAATGATTCCTAATATTGTTAGCTTTTTTGACTGCCACTGCACATTGAGCAGATGTTTTCAGCGAACTATCCACAACGCCTCCAAGATCTCTTTCTTGAGTGGTAACAGCTAATTTAGACCCCATCATTTTGTATGTATAGTTGAGATTATTTTTTTCCACTGTGCATTACTTTGCATATATCACAACACTGAATTTCATCTACCATTTTGTTCCCCAATCACCCAGTTGTGTGAGATCCTTTTGTAGCTCTTCACAGTAATCTTTGGACTTAACTATCTTCAGTAATTTTGTATTGTCTGCAAACTTTGCCACCTTCAATGTCTACCCCCTTTTCCAGATCATTTGTGAATATGTTGAACAGCACTGGTCCCAGTACAGATCTCTGGGGGACCCTGCTATTTACCACTCACCACTGTGAAAACTAATCACTTATTCCTACCCTTTATTTCCTATCTTTTAACAAGTTACTGATTCATGAGAGGCCTTCCCTCTTATCGCATGACTGCTTACTTTACCTAAGAGCCTTGGATGTGAGCCCTTGTCAAAGGCTTTCTGAAAGTCCAAGTATACTAACTATAACAACTGTCCGCATGTTTGACATCCTGACACCCTCAAAGAATTCTAATAGATTGGTGAGGTATGAATGCCCATTACAAAAGCCATGTTGACTCTCCCCCAACATATCATGTTCATCTATGCATCTCATAATTCTGTTCTTTACTACTGTTTCAACTAATTTGCCAGGTACTGAAGTTAGGCTTACCTGCCTGTAATTGCCAGGATTGCCTCTGAAGCCTCTCTTTAAAAAAAAATAAAAATAAAAAATCAGTGTTATCCCCAGTCATCTGGTACAAACGCTGATTTAAGCAATAGATTACATGTCACAGTTGTTAGTTCTACAATTTCATATTTGAGTTCCTTCAGAACTCTTGAGTAGATAGCATCTGGTCCTGGTGACTTATTATTAGGGAGGTGGTGGAATCTCCTTCCTTAGAGGTTTTTAAGGCTTAGTTGGAGATTGGTCCTGCTTTGAGCAAGGGGTTGGACTAGATGACCTCCTGAGGTCCCTTCCAACCCTGATATTCTATGATTACTGTTTAATTTGTCAATTCATTCCAAAACCACCACTATTGACACCTCCATCTGGCACAGTTCCTCAGATTTGTCACCTAAAAAGAATGGCTCAAGTGTGGGCATCTCCCTCACATCCGCTGCAGTGAAGACTGATGCAAAGAATTAATTTAGCTTCTCCACAATGGCCTGGTCTTCCTTGAGTGCTCCTTTCCTCAGTAGGATCTGACTTCCAATAAAGGATGCCTTTTTACCTCTGCCTGTTTTATTCTGCTGTTTAGCCATGGTGACATTTTTCTTTTGGCCCTCTTACTTTTTTTTATTTGGGATATACATTTATTTTGAGCCTCTATTATAGTGGTTTTTAAACAGTTTCCATGCAGCTTGCAGGCATTTCACTCTTGTAACTGTTCCTTTTAATTTCTACTTAACTAGATTTCTGTTTGCTTATTATGAAATCGTATCCATGTTTTACCAATTTAAGAATGAGCTTAAATGTGTCAACTGCATGACTTTTTTTGTTTGTCTGAACTAAATTTATTTTTAAATAATTGTAAAAATGTTGAATGAAAGATAAACCAAAATAAATACACTTTTACTTCTTTTCAGTACACTTGTCATTAGTGTAAGTAATGGTATACAGTGGTCACCAAGAATATATTAATATTTATCCGCTGGTACTATACAGATAACAGAACTAGTGTAATTACTTCCTCTTTGGATAATAGAGAGAAACAAAATGAAGTTTCATGGTGGCCCAAATTTGCAAACCTAGTATCCTAAAATTAGTCTTCAAAATCCATATTTAGGTACCTAAGGTTAGATTTTAAAAAAAGTGACTTAGCAGTGCAAGTCCCATCAGTCTGATTTCTAAAAGGTAGAATTGCATATGCATAATACTCTGTCATTTAGAGTTTGGCCTGTCTTGTCAATAGACAACCAACCCAATATGCTTTGTATTTATTTATTTATTTAGATTAATATGAACATTTCATGTAAAATCATTTGGACAATATAAGCTATATGAAAACTTGCCTTAAAGATAGGTAGCAAAACTACAGTTTCTGTAATTACTGTTTATATACTTTATTATGTCATGCAAGAGAACATTTTCAACAGTGGATCCCTTCATGTAAGAATGCAAGTGTTCCTAAACAGCATGTTTTTCAATGTTGTCTGCAAGGGTCCTGCTCCTTGGCCTTTCTTCAGTAGATGTTGCTTACCTTGCTAAACTGTGTCCTGACTTTGTCATATGAGCAGACATCAATTTTGCATTAGTATGTGACCATTACATTCATTTTCACTTGCCACTATACCTAAGTGTGTAGAGTTAGAATATAGTCCATTAATCCATTGCTCCATCTTTTCTTCCAAATACTTTGAACTACTAATGGTTCCAGACTCTTCCTCTTCAAAGTCCAGGACAGTTAAACAAGGTTGTATGTATCAAAGCTCAAAATATCAATCCACTCCAAAGTAATCTTGAAGTGATATAGCACAGATTGCAGCAGAGGTGCCTCATGAGATGCTGCAAGTTCCTATGATAAAAGGTGCCTTGTTTCAAGATGCGATTTTAAAAACAAAGCAACTGTGAATAAAGTAATAATAATAGTCCAATTTAAACCAGGTGGCACATGCCTACTGATGGGGTGGCATTTTTGCTAGCAGTCAGCCAAGCTCAAACATGCAACTAGAAATGGATCTCCATTTGACAGCAAAGACAAGACATGCTACACCTCTCGGCCATGTGTTTATTATTAGCATTTTTAGTGGTTTGGGGATGTCAAGATTTACCAAAATACAGCTCTAAAACACACCAAATTCTATCATCCAGAACATGCTTTTTCCATGGAGTGTGTGTTTTTCTATCATTTCCATGTGTTATTTCTGTTGGAAGAATCCTCTTTCTGAGGTCATAGTGTAATGGAGACTATCTATTTTACAGTACATAAATTCTTCAGAAACTTGTCCCTCAAAGCCCTAGAGAGAGCAACACAGGATGATAGCGGCAGCCTGAGACTTAGCTAGAAATCGAAGGGATCAAGACATTTTTTCCACTCTCCCATATATTGGTGTTATGGATCTATCTGGGTTCAATCATATGCCACTTATTGATGGTCTACAGATGAAAAATACATTCCCTTCCCCCTATGCCCACTTCACTTCACTTCACTCCAACCAGACATACAAGTTTACAGAAAAAAATGTTTTCTGGAGCCGAACATCTGCCCTCCGTGAGATTTAGCACCACCCCGCTCCCCATCAACCCACTACAATCTTAGAATTTTGGGTAGAAGTTTTATTATAAATAGAGGAGAAGGAAATAGAACTTCTGCAGAGAGAGATATTTTAAAAATTAAATACTCTGTCTGACGTGCCTCTGTAAAGATTGTATGAAAAAAACAGCTAGCCAACTAAACATTTAACCAACCAATTTAATTGTAGCTTCTCTCTATCCTCTTTTTTCCCAGCAGAAAGCTTCCCACAATGTGTTTAAAAAGATCCTGGAGAACATTTTCAAAATCACCTATATGACTTAGGAGCCTCATTCCCGTTTTCAAAAGTAATTTAGGGGTTAAAATTTTCAAAAGGATTCTAAAGTGCCTAAGTCACTTGTGAAAAGGGGAATTAGACACTTTTGAACATTTTATCCCATCTCTTCATACTGAATAAGGAGTTAAAAATAAGTGAAGTTGAGAAATAAAACCATGAAGGGAAGATCCTCAGCTGGTAGAAATTGTCATAGCTCCATGGAAGTCAATGGATGACCATTTACCCTAGTTGAGGAATATCTAGAATAAGAGGGTGTAAAATAGAAATGAATTCAAGTGATAATAAAAAAGTACAAAGTAGTATGTGAAACATTTCATAAATGTAGCTATTCTGCAAAATTTCTAAATCATAAATTTGATAGTCATGCACCTTTAACTATCCAGCAGCTATGTGGCAACCGTGTTGAGAAACCTTGTTTTATCACAAAGGGAACAAAACACTAACATAAAAAAGCAAATACACAAAGACCTATAGGGGACTGTTTGTTGTTCTGGAGAATTGCCAAAGGAAAATGTTGCTAACTTGTCAGTTTCCTTCTTCCAAAAGAGCATGTCCAGCAACCCATCTCCCATAAGATGATATATTTCCAGACCCAGAGAAGGAGACAGTTCCAAAACTATCAGTCAGAGCTGACTACAAAAAGGATCCTCCCACTCAGCTGTATCCAGAAGAAAATCCTTCCAAGATGCAAATACTGAACAGAAACTTATCTACCGAATTAATTTGAGAATAAGCTCTGATTTAAAACTGGTTTTATACACACACAAACACACAGAGTAAGAAAACAAAGATTCCTTCCTCTTAGTGTTAAAACTAGAATATAACCATTGCTCAAAATCACTGCTGAAGGTAACACCTCTTGGCTCTTGTGTCTCCAATATTGCTCTATAGCCGAACAGAAAGAGCTGAAATATTTTGGCATGAAAAAAGAAGAAGAGTCCTGCAGATTGCAATGCAGAAAACTTTGAAGGAAGAATAAAAAAGGTGACTACTGGAAGCCCTTTTGAATCAGCTTGGTAAACTATGTTACAGATTTAACTTTCTTGGCCAGCAGGATTGGCCTGCATTCAGTATTGACATGAAGAAATGCTAACATTACAGGAATGAGCACAGGATGTGCACATTAGCAAATGGCTGAGGAGATGTACACATGCTAATGGCACGTAGGGCAACTCAGACCTGAGGACACTATGATGTTGTTTGACATCACCAACACCTGGCTCTGAATTGTGTTACATCTCAGATGTATTAGTGCCAGTTTGACAGCTCTGAGCTCTAGTAACCTGGCATTCAACGACTTGTTGCTTAGCTTGCGTGCCTTGGTTTGAACCACAGGTATCTCCTTGCAACAGCATTATATACCATAGATCTAATGAAAATGAAATAAGGTAGCCACAGACTATGATAATGGTTGTTACATTTTTGTTTATCTTTCAGTTCTGTGATGCAGACTGCCACTGAAGTCAACAGCCATGCAACTGGCTCATAATTTCTACATTTCTTTGCTCTCCAACATAATTTCTACATATCTAATTTCTATCCAACTGCTGTTTTGGAAAGAAATTACCATCTATTTGGATCAGAGTGTCCTTTGCTAGGGCCACAATCAATACATCCATAGTGGTTATATTAGATTTCTGTAATCTAAAGCATTTTATCTGTTGTCTCTTCAGCATGTGAGATTTGCTGCAAGTTTCCCCCTTCATAAATCGATTAGTCTTCCACAAATTACTTCCCAGATTTAACTTTCTCTCTCTTTATTTGAATTCCTCACATTTTCATATCCTCTTGACCATTGTGTCAAAGTATTCAGAGTCTAACTTAAAATCCAGAACAAGAATTCACAAAATCTGAATTTGAGTTCACTGCCATGTCTAGAGGGCAGGAAGATGAAGATAATTCAAAGAAGGAGGAAGGAAGTATTTATAACGCAGACCTCTCAATATTAATTCAGGAGAGGGTGGAACTCTAGATCTCTTAGATGAGGGTTTAAAATTGTTTCCTTTTTTCCTTGGAAACTAATTTCTTCTATGAGCTCATCTAAATGAGATGAGAGTCTCTGAAAAATACTAATGTGGGAGTTCACTAGTCTGGTGAGGCTTACTGCTAACTATCCCCGCCTCTCTCTAGCTAGCTACTTATGTGACCATCATCAACATAGTATCTGAGGGCCCCCTCATTAATAAAAAAAATACAGAAGAATAATTACCAAAAACAAATCTCTCTCTTCCCAGTAGGACTAATACTTGAACACGTAGAAGAATGTGTTTATTTTGAGTTTAGACTAGATGAGTGTAAGTAACTTATGTTATACGTGCATGAGGAGTTATTGTGGAAATGCTAAGCCAAAGACGCAAGTTTTGCATTTAGCTCTGAATGCAGTAAGGCCAATGGTCGTTACCTTTTGTGGGAGTGCATTCTATGGTCTAGGTGTGGCTCCCAGGAAAGTTCTGTCTCTTACACGCACAATTGTTCAGCAGTTTAATTGCTCTGTTGGAAGTTCATCCTCACGTAAGGAGAAGCACTCTCTCAAGCAACTCAGTCCAGTCTCATGGAGGGCTTTGAATATTAGGAGAGAGATCTCCAGTTGGATTCCACGTTTAATGAGGAGCCACCAAAGCAAACTAAGCACAAATTTGATGTGTTCACAAGAATCTGTGTTGCTAAGGAGATGTTGCTGTATTTTGTACTAGCTAGAGTTTTTTCAGGGTGTGTGTCTTCATTAGATATGAGTAATCAAGTAGGGTGATTAAGAATATATGGATTATCTTGGCAAAACTGTGACCAGCACAATGGGGAGCAGTTTTCTGGCCAGCTACAAGTGGAACTGAGGATTTTTTCAGACTTGTGGTTATTTGATTATCCAAAAACACTGAGAAGTCAAAAAAGACCCTGAGACTGTGAACCAATGTTAGTGGTAGATGCACTCAATAAATGGAGATGTTATGAAGAAAGGGATTTCTTCAAAGTGCTTCCCTCTTGCTACCAGCACCACCTATTTTGCCTAGGTTCAGCTTCAGCAAGTTTATTTTCATCCAGGTGCTAGACATTGAGAGAGCTGGGAGATGGTGCCATTTACATCTACCATGAGAGAAATGTAGAGTTGGGTATTGTCTGTGTATTGCTGGCATTTATTTCATCGTGTGATCTCTAACCTCATTCCACAGCAGCTTCACATAGATATTCAATATGATGGGGAGAAAAGGCTTGAGCCTTGAGGGGCACTACAGACAAGAATCTTGGGAGCTAAGGAATGGTTGGCCAGGAGAGTTTGGTGATCAAAGAGATCCAAGCAGGATGACCCCTTGTCTATAAAAGAAGGCCATCCACCAAAGCAGCAGGTGCCTAGGTCTGAACCCCAGTTGTGAAGGGCTCGGTATACTGGTAGCTGACAGCTGCCATACTAAACCTTTTGCTAGCTTCTTGATGAACTCTCTTAGAAAAGGGAAGTTTGGTACCAGACAGTAATTGGTGTGGAGCCCAACATTATGTGATGGTTTCTTTAATAACAGATGCACAATTGTATGCTTTAGTGTAGGGGGGCAGAATTCCCTCCTTGAAGGAGATATTCTCTACTCTCTTTTACTTGCCACGAAGGGCAAGGATCAGAGTCAAATGTGATGTGCTTGAATCCTGGTAGTGTTTGTACAACTCCTACTAATGTGAATTTTTAAGAGAGGCTTGTCTCTTTTGTCCTGTGAGATCTGTAGTAAGGAGTAGTCAGAGCAGAAGGGCAGAGTGATAGGAGACTGAAGCTTGTATTCTTTATGTTCACATCCAGAGCAAGGATCCAGTCAAGGGTATATCTGGGCTGCGTATATAAGTCTAGAGAGTGCCCATGAGTGGACAGATCAGGCAGGAGATTCTGTAACGCTGAGCCAGAGACGTTGTCCAGGTTTGTACTGAAGTCTCCTAAACAGAATAAGCCCTGTGAACTTCACTGCCCTGTATTAACTGTATTAACTCCTCTTGGAAACCTTTTGTGCCTGGAGTTCTGGTGATTAATAGGATGACCAAGTTAGTCTTATTTCTAGACTCACAGATTAAGTGGATGCTCTCAAAGATTGTGTTTCAATGGACCTCTCTCACACTGGAGTCTGGATAGGAAAATAATGTCTAGTCCACTTCACCATCTAATATCTGTTAAAGACATTTAAATACTTCCATAGGCCTGGTCTACACTACGACTTTAATTCGGATTTAGCAGCGTTAATTCGAATTAACCCTTCACCCGTCCACACAATGGAGCCATTTAGTTCGAAATAAAGGGCGCTTAAAATCGATTTCTGTACTCCACCCGGACGAGCGGAGTAGCGCCAAAATCGATTTTGTCAATTCGAATTAGGGGTAGTGTGGCCGCAATTCGATGTTATTGGCCTCCGGGAGCTATCCCACAGTGCACCACTGACCACTCTGGACAGCAATCTGACCTCGGATGCACTGGCCAGGTAAACAGGAAAAGCCCCGCGAACATTTGAATTGCATTTCCTGTTTGCCCAGTGTGGAGAGCACAGGTGACCACAGATAGCTCATCAGCACAGGTAACAATGCAGGCTGATAATCGAAAAAGAGCACCAGCATGGACCGTTCGGGAGGTACTGGATCTGATTGCTATATGGGGAGAGGATTCAGTGCTAGCAGAACTTCGTTCAAAGAGACGAAATGCCAAAACTTTTGAAAAAATCTCCAAGGGCATGATGGAGAGAGGCCACAATAGGGACTCAGATCAGTGCCACGTGAAAGTGAAGGAGCTCAGACAAGCCTATCAAAAAACAAAGGAGGCAAACGGTCGCTCCGGGTCAGAGCCGCGGACATGCCGCTTCTACGCCGAGCTAAATGCAATTCTAGGGGGGGCCGCCACGACTACCCCACCTGTGGTCGTGGAATCTGAGGCGGGGGTAATCTCAGCTACACCTGAGGATTCTGCGGACGAGGAGGAGGAGGAGGACGAGCTTGCGGAGAGCACCCAGCACTCCGTTCTCCCCCACAGCCAGGAGCTTTTTCTCAGCCTGAGTGAAGTACCCTCCGAACCCTCCCAAGCCAGTATCCAAGACAACGACCCCATGGAAGGGACCTCAGGTGAGTTTACCTTTTAAAATATAAAACTTGTTTTAAAAAGCAAGGTATTTTAATGATTATTTTGCCCTGAGGACTTGGGATGCATTCGCAGCCAGTACAGCTACTGGAAAAGTCTGTTAACGTGTCTGGGGATGGAGCGGAAATCCTCCAGGGACATCTCCATGAAGCTCTCCTGGAGGTACTCCAAAAGCCTTGCCACAAGGTTTCTGGACAGTGCAGCCTTATTCCGTCCTCCATGGTAGGACACTTGACCGCGCCATGCTTGCAGCAAGTAATCTGGTATCATTGCCTGACAAAGCCTGGCAGCGTATGGTCCCGGTGTTTGCTGGCATTCAAGCAACATCCGTTCTTTATCTTGCTGTGTAATCCTCAGGAGAGTGATATCGCTCATGGTAACCTGGTTGAAATACGGGAATTTAATTAAGGGGACAGAGGTGGCCGTTCCTACTGGGCTGTTTGCCTGTGGCTGAAAAGAAATCCTTCCCTGCAGTTAGGGGGCCGCGGGGGGAGGTGGGGGTGGGGGGGGGGGGCCGGGGTGGTTAGTTTGGTTTCTGCAGGGATCTTCCCTGATACCTGCCATGCGGTCGGGGGAGGGGTACATTGATCATCCCAGGGAATTCATGGCGGGGGGGGTGGGGGGGTTAGTTTGGTTTCTGCAGGGACCTTCCCTGATACCTGCCACGCGGTGGGGGGAGGGATACAGCGATCATCCCAGAAAATTGGATGGTGGGGGGGTTAGTTTGTTTTCTGCTGCTGAAGGTTAACAGGAAAACCGCAGCAGTCAACAGGCTTTGCTTTGGTATGTGGGAAAGGAGGGCGCAGAAGCCGAAAGACAATGGCTTACCATGGCTGCCTGCAAGCTGAATTCTGTTGCCCGGACCTGCGTCTGTGATCTCTAACACCAAAGCCACAGGCACTCAATATTAAGAGGCAAAATCACATGTGCTATGTAATGTGAATAGTGTTGGTCACCGTGAAAGAGTATAAGCATTGTTCTGCAAAATGTATCTTTTTAAAAAATTCTCTCATTTTTTCCCTCCCTCCTGCAGCTGCAAATTCTTCAAGCCTCCCTCCTCCATCCCGAAGGCTAGCACAGATAAGGCATCGGAAGAAGAAGACGCGAGACGAGATGTTTGCAGAAATCATGCAATCCACCCGCAGTGACAGAGCTAATCTGAATGAGTGGAAGGACACGGTTTCAAAGTATAGGAAAGAAGCCAGTGAACGTGAGGACAGGAGGGACCAACGTGAGGACAGGAGGGACCAACGTGAGGACAGGAGAGACGCTCGAGATGAGAGGTGGCGGCAGGAAGATCAGAGGAGTCGGGAAGCAACGCTGGGGCTACTGCGAGAGCAAACAGACATGCTCCGGCGTCTGGTGGAGCTTCAGGAACGGCAGCAGGATTACAGAGTGCCGCTACAGCCCCTGTATAACCCCCCTCCCCATGTTCCATATCCTCCTCACCCAGACGTGTAAGAACGCGGGGGGGGAGGCTCCGTACACCTTCCCATTCCACCCCAGTGGACAGCCCAAGCAAAAGGCTGTCATTTTTTTAACCATTTCTTAATGGCCTTTTCCTTCCTTCCTCCCAAACCCCACCCGGGATCCCTCCCTCTTTTTACAATCTATGAATAAAGAATAAATGATTTTTAAATGATAGTGACTTTATTTGGTTTGAAAGCAAGCTGGGGGAAGGGGGAGGGTGGGTTACTTACAGAGAATGAGTCAATAAAGGGGGCGGGTTTTCATGAAGGAGAAACAAACAGAAATTTCACACTGTAGCTTGGCCAGTCATGAAACTGGTTTTCAAAGCTTCTCTGATGCACACTGCTTCTTGGTGTGCTCTTCTAATTGCCCTGGTGTCTGGCTGCGCGTAATCAGCAGCCAGGTGATTTGCCTCAGCCTCCCACCCTGCCATAAAGGTCTCCCCCTTACTTTCACAGAGATTGTGGAGCACACAGCAAGCAGAAATAACAATGGGGAGATTTCTTTGGCTGAGGTCAGAGCGAGTCAGTAGCGATCACCAGCGACCTTTTAAATGGCCAAATGCACATTCTACCACCATTCTGCACTTGCTCAGCCTGTAGTTAAACAGCTCCTGACTCCTGTCCAGGCTGCCTGTGTATGGCTTCATGAGCCATGGCATTAAGGGGTAGGCTGGGTCCCCAAGGATAACTATTGGCATTTCAACATCCCCAACAGTTATTTTCTGGTCCGGGAAGTAAGTCCCTTGCTGAAGCCCTTTACACAGAATAGTGTTCCTGAAGACGCGAGCATCATGAACCCTTCCCGGCCACCCCGCGTTGATGTTGGTGAAACGTCCCTTGTGATCCACCAGTGCTTGCAGCACCATTGAAAAGTACCCCTTGCGGTTTACGTACTGGCTGCCCTGGTGCTCCGGTGCCAAGATAGGGATATGGGTTCCATCTATCGCCCCACCACAGTTAGGGAATCCCATTGCAGCAAAGCCATCCACTATGACCTGCACATTTCCCAGAGTCACTACCTTTCGTAGCAGCACCTCAATGATTGCTTTGGCTACTTGCATCACAGCAGCCCCCACAGTAGATTTGCCCACTCCAAATTGATTCCCGACTGACCGGTAGCTGTCTGGCGTTGCAAGCTTCCACAGGGCTATCGCCACTCGCTTCTCAACTGTGAGGGCTGCTCTCATCTTGGTATTCTGGCGTTTCAGGGCAGGGGACAGCAAGTCACAAAGTTCCATGAAAGTGCCCTTACGCATGCGAAAGTTCCGCAGCCACTGGGAATCGTCCCACACCTGCAACACTATGCGGTCCCACCAGTCTGTGCTTGTTTCCCTTGCCCAGAATCGGCGTTCCATGGATAGAATCTGCCCCATTAACAACATGATCTCCAAAGCACTGGGGCCCGTGGTTTGAGAGAATTCTGTGTCCGTGTCCATGTCCATGTCCTCATCACGCTGGTCGCTGCGCTCCCGCCGCCGCCGCCTCCTCGCCTCGTTTTTCTGGTCCTGGCTCAGCATAAACTCAACGAGAACGCGCGAGGTGTTTACAATGTTCATGACTGCTGTCTGGAGCTGAGCGGGCTCCATGCTTGCCGTGGTATGGAGTCTGCAGTGTTCACCCAGGAAAAAAGGCGCGAAACGGTTGTCTGCCGTCCGTTGCTTTCATGCAGGGAGGGAGGGAGGGGTGAGGCTGTACCCAGAACCACCTGCGACAATGTTTTGGTCCCATCAGGCACTGGGATCTCAACCCAGAATTCCAATGGGCAGGGGAGACTGCGGGAACTATGGGATAGCTATGGGATAGCTACCCACAGTGCAACGCTCCAGAAATCGACGCTAGCCCCGGTACATGGACGCACACCGCCGAATTAATGTGGGTAAAAACCGAATTAATGTGCTTAGTGTGGCCGCATACAATCGAATTTATACAATCTGTTTCGCAAATTCGAATTATCTAAATTCGGATTAATCCCATAGTGTAGACGTACCCTTAGTAATATTACTTCCTCCGGTTACAACAATTCAGACTGAGATGTCCTGGGAAAATATTTGCTTATCTATGGAGCCTCTGTTTCTCTGTTACTGTACCCTCAATCCTTCATTAGTATTCAGAGTCCCTTCTTTTTTTTTTTTCAGCTGGTGGAGAGGCACTTCACTTTTTGTCCTAGCAGTGATGCAGCAAAGCCTTTTACTGAGGCGGGATGTCTGACTCACCTTAACTCCTTAGAGTTTGTCAAGTCTTTGGTTTGTCTGAGGCTTGAAAGCAACAAAGAGATCTTGTTATTTAGACTGCTACAAAAAGTCATTACCATTTTGTGCAGCAATTGTTTTTAGGATATGGTTGATCTTTATCTGTTATTCACACTGCACAAGGGGAGCAACTCCACAGTATGGTTTTGAAGGGAGAAGTATCTTCCTAAAGCAAAGAAAACATCTCTCAAATTGATAAGCTATAAACAAACCTCTTTTCACTGATGCCAGGTTATTCCACCATACTACAGCATAAATGCTGAAAATTATCATCCTGCGTCTTTGTGGACACATGATAGGGTACAGCAAAGTGGAAGGCTTTTGGCAGTCTGTCTTAAGCTCAGAAGCTGCCTCCCCGTCTGTGCTAACAATCCCATACCAGATGTTCTGGTAGATATATAGACTGGCATAGAACAATAAACAAACTTTCTTTGCAAACTACCTTATTTAACCAGCTCAATTACCTTCTTAAAGGTGGCCTTCGGACTTCCCTGAGACAGAATTATATATCTATTATGTGTTTGGGTCATCACTCATTTGCAATATTTTTCTGATATTTTGGATCAGTATCTGTCTCATGGCAATATGTGATTATCTGAAAACTTCTAATGAATGATGGTGTAATACATCTCTCTGAAATGTTTGAGATCCTTAGAGTGAAAATTATCAACACATAAAATATATTACATTTCAAATTTTAGTATCTGTATTGTTAATATTATTATACTGCTAAGAAGCATTTTCTTCACACTTTTGTTTCATTCTTACTGAATGAAGTATAGAAAAAAATCCAATATCTCCCCCATTTTTTCCATACTATTTTAGAGGAAGAATCCTTGGATTATACCAACTGCCACTACTTTAATAGGTATCATCTTCATTTAAATTATGGCTAACTGAAATTGGGAGTTTTTATATTAATTTCTGATTTCCAGAAATGTAATAATAATTCTATCCTATTCAAGTTCTTATACCAGCCCATCACTGTGGTATCTGAATGTAATTAAAACTAACATTGTATAATACCTCCGTTTTTTAGGTCACTGCCACTCTTTGGTTTAGGGAATTTACACCAGTAATCCAGGATAGGATATGATTTTTTGTTCATTTAATGTTATATTTTTAATTTGGAATAAAAGCAACACCGTTAATAAAGTTAGCGATTACCCCAGTAAAGAGAGTCTAATGTTCACCTTCACATTTATATGTCAGAGGTAGGTGGTTATTGGGTCACAAACTCAGATTCCATTAAGGTTATTGCTTAATTAACTTACTGTACTTGATCTGGAAAACAATGCAAATAAAAATAGCTAACCCCAAAACATATCTTTAGAGAAACAACAGTAAGCAGCAATCAAGCTGGATGTATTTTCTTTGTGAACACAGCATGCTGCACAGTTCTACAGGGGAAATGTTCAACCATATCATATACAAAAGGAACTTGTGTTAATGTTTTCATATGTTGCTATGGGAGCCTAATATGATTATGGCAAAAACATAAGTAACCAAAGAGAAGAGATTATTTTCATACCCCAATTATCATTTGAAATTAAGTTTGCAGTGCAAAATAATGATAGATGGTAAGAAGTCTGTTGTACAAATGACTACTTGCAAAAACAAAAAACAAAAATCTATTTTATTGTCCTAATAAGGACTGTATCTTTATAAACAGGATGGAATTTTCAACTGGACTAGTATGGTTTCAGAATTATATTACTATTTGTATTACAATAGCACCTAGAGGCCCCAACCAAGATCACAGCATTATTGATGAACTTACAGTCTAAACAGAGAAGACAGACAGCATGGGAAAGGAAACACAGGTGCACAGAGGGAAAGCGACATGCCCAAGTTCACACAGCAGAGCCAGGAATCCCAGTCCCGTCCCCTAGTCATTTGACCACACAGCCTTTCAACTCACTGGATCCAAACTCCTAGAACTTTGATTAGGCTTTTTTTGGGGGGGGAGGGGGGATTCATGTTTTGTTTTTATATAGACACACTAATAAACAATCCATATTTTTTGCTCTCCCTGCTCAGATTAAAGTACATATTAATGGTTTCAGAGCAGAATATTTAGGAGTAATGTATAGGCAGAATGGTAGTTACCTAAGGAGATCAGGTATTTGCCTTTATTTTCAAGTAGAAATGAGTTGCAAGCAAATTGATCCCTCCCATCTTTAAATTTTGAAACATCAAATTACTCTCTTGGGTATACTCTCCCTTCCATTTGTACATGTAGCTCCCATTAATGCTAATGTTAGTCACGTGTGTTTACAGAGAAAAGAAAATACCCCTAAATTTCAATGTGCTATAAGCAGCTTTCGTTGCTAGCATTCAAGTTTATTGGCAACTCTTTTTCAACTGCCCCCAAACCACATACTGTATCAGATCTCAAGTCAAGAAGGTTTTTCTCCAAAGAGTATTGAATCACTTTAATGTAGATTCTAGTGCTGCCTTACTCTACTTTCCACATAGCTGGTAAATTCAGCTTTACTATGGTACTATAAAGATGTGAAAGAACTGTAATAAGCATCTAAAAAATGATCTGTTAGTACTGTAATGTTCAGTTTACAAAACTCTAAACAGAATACTGATGAAAAATTTTAATGATAGTTTTGCTGAGTTGCCAAGAAGGAATAAGACAATTCTCTATATTTTTTGTCATAAAATGTAAATTATAATGTCTTCAAGGCATCCACAATATCTCCAAGCAGGACTGAAGAGAAAGTCCAAACATCATTATATCTCCTACTAGTTTTTCAATTATTTAATTTAAATATGAACAAATTAGCAGCAACATACACATAATCAATACTATTCCAGAAAGGAATTAAGCGCACACACAGTCAATGGGACTATTCAGGAACTGAAGTCATAAGGGAGCTACTCACGTGCTTGAAGTTACACATGTTTAAGTGCTTTGCTGGATTGAAGCCTTATTCTTCTATGCAAACCATTACAACTCAGTACAGTCTTGCATCAGATCATCAGCACAGTACAGAAACAGTTTAAATTAGTGAAATGAGTAATGTACAAAAATCTGACAAAAGCCATGATGCCAAATCTTGCCCCTGTTGTTTTCAGAGTGCAGAACCTGAGCAAAGCCCTGCAGGCATCTGATCCCTGAACCTGTGAAGTACGACCTGAATCCAGAGAGGAAAACCTCTCCCTATTTAGAAGTGGCCATGAAGCTACTCCGCAGCCACACTGCATCAGCGTGACCCCCAGGCAAGGTCCATGACTCCTCCTCATTCCCCCAGTGCCATAAAGAAAGTGAAGGTGCTGAGGAATGGCAAAATGGGTAGGCAGTGCATCCCCTGATATCCCTGCATGGCAGCTGGTGAGACAAAGAATCAGCCCACTGCCTAGAGAGCTAGTTGGCAGCTCCAAACAACAGCTGGGAACAATGGCCCATTAGAGTTAACTATCTGTTCTGCACCTACACCCAATCATGGACCACAGGGGGAGAAGAAAAGCCCACTACAAACCTTTCAATCACCCTCCAAACACCATCACTCCTCTGTTTCTGCAATGCCTGCAAACATCTA
The DNA here is from genome assembly GCF_002925995.2 of Terrapene triunguis. Classification (NCBI taxonomy): domain Eukaryota; kingdom Metazoa; phylum Chordata; order Testudines; family Emydidae; genus Terrapene; species Terrapene triunguis. The sequence goes on along the minus strand of NW_020664447.1, from coordinate 757,940 downwards.
TACAATGATTATTATAGCAGCCTCCACAATGCTTTCATAAACAAGACCCGGAGGCCAGGAGGGTGGAAGAATCAGGGTTCATCAGCACTATCCCCCCTGCCTCCTTCTGCACCTCCACGAAGACCCACCCATTAAGTGACTGAGGAGTCATTCCATGCCCGTACCTCTCTGTCCTGACCATCCTGAGGAACAAGTAGGCTGGCACAGAGCCCCTTACGTGGCACTAGTGGGGGCTATACGTATGCCTGACAATTTTACTATGATTTTTAGACTCGAGTTTCTGAGCTATCGAGTTCTAAGCCTTCACAGTCTTATGCCTGCAGATATTGGCATGTTTGACATTTAAAACTGAGGAATACCAACCTATTTTGAATTTGTCCAAATCATTAGTTGTGGAATTTTCCTAGCACTTCATGAATACCACTGTTAATTGAGCAATTAACTCAAAACTACAGAATATGCTGTGATGGCATGATATGATATAAACCATGTAAAAGAAGGAGCAGCCAAGCAACTCAGTATGTTGAAAGATATTAATGAAGTGGCAAAATCTGCCAGAAAAATAATAATGGGTGATTTTAACTACCCCAATATTAACTGGTTGAATAACACATCTGTACACGGTTTAGAGAAGCAGCTTATTGATACTATAAATGTCTTCTTTTTGGAGCAGCTCCTTCTGGAGCACACAGGAGGATAAGCTCTGCTCAATTTAGTTTTGTGTACAAGAAGCGAGTATGGCTGTTTCCCTAAGCAACAGTGACCACAGGACAATAAGGTTTGAAATCTCAGGCGCAGAGGTCTTTCAATGGTGATGAAACCATTAATGGCAGGTGGACGGGTAACGCGAAAACCAAAAAAACCCTGCTGTTTCAGGCTGGAGTCTGTTTAGGAAACACAGAAGAGTTTCTTTACCTGCTGAGATAAACAATCATCACTAACAGAGAGAGAATCAATCCAGCATGTTCCTGGGCGGGGGGAGGGGGGTGGAGGGGGCAGTGGCACAGGGTGTATGCAACATTATAAGGCAGCCTTTGGAATGTGCAAACTCTGCCGAAACACCTTTAACAGGGCAGATTGCAAACTGTGAGCACAGCCTGCTGTTGAATTTTACACAGACTGAGGTAACTAGGAGCACATTAGTCGCAAAGAGACTATGCTAGTGTTCCTGGGGACCACCTGCATCAAACAAATCTGGAGTGAAATTGCACAAGTCCTACAGCTATTCCGAGGGCACAGCAAAGGGATGATAAAACGTGGGTGGCTATGTCCCTCTCAATCCGCGTTCACTGGCTGCACTTATGGTACGTCCACAAGCCATCTAGACCAACAAACAATGAAAACGATGAGAGAGCAATTAAAGAAGTTAAAAAGTTTGCAGAAAAATTATGCACATACATTGTCAAATTTCAATGCAGAAGATGAGGAGGAAATAACAAGAGCATTTTCTAGGACATAACATGGATTGGTGGGACGAGGCCTTAGCAGAGAATAAGACATTTTAAGGGAAATAGATAAGTAGAAAATAAAGGTCAATACCCTGCCATTGATAAAAAATGGCTAAGCAAGCCAGAACAAAGAGTCCTAATAAACAGCGGCTTCTTGGAATGCAAAAGAAAAGGGGGGGGGGGCTAATAAGTTGTGGGGGAAGTGTTCACCAGTTATTGGCATTGGAACCAGTGTCATGATCAGGAGGAAGTCACCCATAAAATAACAACATTTGCCAACAATACCTAAACAATGGTAGGTGAATGGGTAGCACAATAACAGATGAAATCTAGTGTTGAAAAATGTAGGGTCATGCACTTTAGAAGGAAACACTTTACTATTTACTTTCATTGCTGCATTTTAAATATACTGGAACCACTCAGGAAAAAAGTGGACCAAGGAATTAAAATATCCAAGAATGTGAAGAGGCAGTTAGACCAGCAAACAAAACTTTACGATCTATAAAGAATCAGATAAAATATTTTAACACCATTAAATAAATCAATGGTGAACCCTCTCCTTGAATATTGTGTTCAATTCTGGACACTAACTCAAAAAATATAGCAGAAATAAAAGGGGTTCAAAAGGAATCTCCTTCCCACAGTACAGCACAGCATTATTCAACAAGCCAAGTGCATTATGCATCATTTTTACCTTCCTCTGAAGAATCATGTAATGGCTGCAGCCCACTGTGGAATACCATACTGGATAAACCATAAGTCTGAACCAGTATGGAAGATTCCCATGTTCCTAAGATTCCACATGTTGAAATATGATCAGTGCTCATGTTGAAATTGGCAACCTGCTTTCAATTAAATAGATTTCCAAATGCAGTTCAGCAATGTTTAGCAGTGTTAAATATGTTAACATAGAGACTCCAAACATCGGTACATCTCCACTTAATATGAACACACAGTATTAAAAGGGAAAATTATTCATTTCCGATTCTTTACTTTCTCAGTATTAATGCAAGTGCTTTCAAGGGGCAAATCCATGTTGTAACGGGAAATGAATTCCAAAACCATTTGCATGGATTTTCATAGCTGACCTTTGTGGTTTACCTCTTTGTTTTCGAGTAACATTTTTAAAGGGATGCTGCACTTTTATCAACTTTTTTAAATTAACTTTAGAAAAATAGAGATTTTCACTGTAGAATCTTTATTAGGGATTGTGCTTAATTGGTGACATCTCTGTTGAACAGATTATTACCAGATTTCTAAGGAGTCAGGCATAGGTATATACTGTAGATCTAGTACATTCAGGGAGAAGTTAACCTTTTACTGCAACATCTCCTATAACAGTGATTAAGATGAAGAGTGGTTAGTCCTAAACAATTCTCTTTCATATCAATAAATGAAGCAAACTAGCCTTGATATACATCCCAGGGAGTGGGAAATAGAAAGAAGCTTACTATGAACAGTTTACCATCCTGACCCACTTAATAAATTTGACTCAGTAAGATTTCAGACAGTGTTCACACAGACAGTTGGTGTTGTCCGTCCACACTGTATTGTATATGCAAGAAGTATTTCATATCACTTGCCTCACAAAAGGCCTGAAGAAAATCCTTCCCTAACAGCCTTCCTACGGTCTTCAGTTTATCTATTCAGACACGTTAAGGGTTCAGTTGTGTGATGATTAAGCCTTTCTTTTCTACAAACATTGACTCTGCAGATGCAAATCACATGTACCTTGAGACTGTCTCAAGGTACAAACTGCCGTAGAGTACTCTTCCACATTCTTGTTCCAGCTGTTCCATACAAGAATTTCCTAACAGTTCTTGGTCTCCCATGTGTTCTATGCAGCTTGCACAGTGTACTCTGCCCTTGCAAAAGCAGAATTGTTTGGATGAGCATTGGCCTTTTTCCCTTACTGATTTTGTAAAGATTTTTGTAGGCAGCAGTTTGATCTAATGTGGCATATATACATGGCAGTGGCAAAGCAAAAGGGTCCCTGCTTGCATTCAGAGCACTGCAGTTCTAAAAAGGAGCATTTCTAAAAATATTTTAACTACAAAAATGTATCCAAAACAGCAGGGCTTAACCCTTACCAAAAACTTAAGTTAGTGACTACATATATTTCTATTCTTGCACAATATGCTATGAGCCAGTTGGACGCTAATTTCCAACCCAGTGGTGGCTGCATTTCAGTAGTGCCATATATTTGTAGTTTATAAACATTTTAATAGCCTTTAGACTAGTATGAATGTAAATTATTATTTTATATGAATTTCTATTGTGACACCCATTTTGTTGCTTCGAAGGAAATGAAGGAAAAAGGGGTTGTGCATTATAAATTAAAGTTCTAAACGTAGTCTAAATGTACCCTCTCCTTATTGTTTAAGAAGCAGCATTCCAAATTGAACACAACACATATTGCTGCTCTAAACACCTGCATACTGTGCATCCAATTTTTCTTGTCAAGGTACAGTCTGTACATCGGGGGTGGCCAACCTGTGGCTCCAGAGCCACATGCAGCTCTTCAGAAGTTAATATGCAGCTCCTTGTATAGGCACCGACTCCGGGGCTGGAGCTACAGGCGCCAACTTTCCAATGTGCCAGGGGATGCTCACTGCTCAACCCCTGGCTCTGCCACCGGCCCTGCCCCCACTCCACCCCTTCCCGCCCCCCCCCCCAAGCCTGCAGGGCCTTCCCTGTGTCCCCCCCCCCCCCCCCCCAGAGCCTCCTGCACGCCATGAGACAGCTGATCGGGAGGTGCAGGGAGGCGCTGATCGGCAGGGCTCCCAGTGGATGGGAGGTGCTGAGAGCAGGGTGGGGGAGCTGATGGGGGGCTGCTGACATATTACTGTGGCTCTTTGGCAATGTACATTGGTAAATTCTGGCTCCTTCTGAGGCTCAGATTGGCCACCCCTGCTATCCTGAAAGGTATACAACAATCAGGAACCTGACTCTGCAGAGCCCTACACATGTGAGTATTTCCAAGATTGAATTGGCAACTTACTTACATGAGTAAGACTTTCTAGGCAACAGCCCCAAATCAAAGTCCTCCCCACCCACTGTATGTCTGAAAACCCAATGAGCAAAAGAAGGTAAAATATTAACAGTGGGTGAATGGCATCTAACAAAAACAACCTCTGCCTGTCAGAATAAACCACTATCTCCTCCTGCCTTCTACAATTCCATTAAAAGCCTATTGTATGCCTCAATCCATGTCCATGGACGGTTGAGGAATGTTGAAACAGGACAGGGAGGGAGATTTTGGAGGGATCTTTAAGGAAAAAAAAAAGATAAGGCAAAATATGTACATCGGCCATATTACCTAAACGGTGTGTGCATCTTTCTGGTCGTCTGTCTTGTTTATTTAAGAGGGTAAGCTCTTTGAGGCAGGCATCATATTTTTGTATGTGTTTGCACAGCACATAATACAATGGGTCCCAGATTTCTGTTAGGGCATTTGGATACTACTACAATGCCAACATTCAATAATAATGATAGCAGTTAGACAGTTCCATCTGAAGATGATTTCTTTACCTGCCATAAAATAATCATAGATGATTCAGCCAAGACAGCCTGTGTTAAGGTAACACTTACCTTTCTCTATAAAGAACTGGTTCTTTTAACATTTCTATTGAGAAAGGTAAGGGATAATGTGATGGAGACCTTTTTGGCCAAAATGCTAATAGACTGTGTATGTGACAAAGACAGAAAATAGATGAATCTTTAAAATAAACTTTCGAATATTTGAATGCACTAAAGAGTTGAGCTAGAGAGCGGACAGAGATGTGTCCCCCAGAAATTAATGTATCATAAACCAGCAGATCATTTGTCTACAATTAGATTGTAAAGCAGGGAAGCCTCAAATCCTTTGAATTCTTCATTTACATAAAGACCTCTTCAAAGATGCTTTACCTTAATTTACCTCTGTATCTTTGTTGCATCTTAATACATACAAAACTATTCACAAAATTTCATAGATTTTATCTTTTAAATCAAAATGCATCAGACACAGGACAGAAATGTATTTGACCAGATCCTCATTTAGTGTAAATCCAGTGACTTCATAGGAACCATGCTGATTTGCATCGAGGATCTGATTCCATTATTTTGAAAAACATAGGTCTTCAAAAATATATATTGTTGAGTTCGAAGCAAAAAACTTGATCTGTTATTGACAGCAGATGTGGGAAATCAAGAAAGGTCTGAACAAACAAAATTTGACACAACATTGTACATGATTGTTTAAATACACAGGTTCCAGGTGTTTGTTTCAGTACACCTCTACCCCGATATAACGCTGTCCTCGGGAGCCAAAAAATCTTACCGCGTTATAGGTGAAACCGCCTTATATCGAACTTGCTTTGATCCGCCGGAGTGCGCCAGCCCCGCCTCCCCCCCCCGAGCACTGCTTTACCGCGTTATATCTGAATTCATGTTATATCGGGTTGCGTTATATCAGGGTAGAGGTGTATTTATAATAAATACTCATTTTTGAAACGTTTTTACTAGATGCTTTTTAAAGCCATCTGACTTTAAACAAAAATTATATGGTATTATTTTCATCATTTTACCAAAACAGGCCTTTCATTGAAGAGTTATTGTAGCAATACATTAGAAGTTTCCTGGACTTTGCTGATGTCCATTTAAGAAAGGCTTTTCTTCATTTATTGATGTTCTCATTAAAACTGTATATGTGCATAAAACCCATCTCTGTCATACACACACACACACGGGTTAGAATAAAATGTAAATACAGAAAAAAGAATTGTAGAGGCTACCTGGTGTTGAAAGGATGTATGAATAATTGCTAGAGTACAAACAAAAAACCTTTCATAAGCTCAGAGCCATTAAAAATATCTTTCTATTTTAATATTTGTAATTTTAAATGACTCTTGCAATTCACCTCTGAACAAGTCTACCTATGAAAATAATTCAAAATATAAAACCACTTTAAGACCACAAAAGTAACCTTCAGTTATGACAATAACTCTGTGGGAAATATAGAAAAGGAAAGAAGTCACATTTTCTATGCAATTTGTATGAGTCATCAGTCCTGTTTTCTCCTGAATGAAACTGGTTAGCTATAACAACAACAACAAAAACAAAGCTGTCTGAACTGGGTGATCCAAGTAATTATATGTTACAGTATGAACACATTTATGACAAAACTTTCAAACATTTGGAAAAAAAAGAAAAGATTATTATATCCCCTGTTTGAAACAGCTTCTGAACTGATGTAAACAGGTATTTAACAGACACTGCAGTATACCTCTGTGGAAAATATATGAGGTTACTCAACCTTTCTAGCAGTGATTTCTACTCCTGCACAAATTTTTGGCTCACCAAATTATCCATATTATAAGAGTGAAAGACTACTGTAGCATATCTAAACATTACATCTTAGTTTTTTTAAATGCACTAATGAGATGTGTATGCAACTAAAACATCCCATGATCGTTTACATCTCTTCTCCTCCTTATGCCAATCCCTCACACCTCTAACTTTTCTGTGTCATACCTTGCTGTGTTATGTCTAAGTTAGGTCCTGATTCTGCTCTGATTAAATTCAATGGGGCCATGTGCATGAGTTAAGATTTGCAAAAATCATGCCTTTCTCAGAGAGTAAGCTACTTGAGGCAGCAGCCTGGCTCATTTTGTCTGTAAAGCACCATGAATCCTTATGGCAACATAGAAATTATCATCACTTAACAAGATCAAGTGACCTGTTGTATGCTATATTCCAAATCTTTGCAATTTCAGGAAGCTACAGAGCAGTTTTCTGAAGGCAGCTTCATCCACAGCTAATATAGAACTTACTTCAATACTTTTATAGTATCTGAGAAGGAACTGGATAGTACCAAGTCAGTTTTATGTTCTAGATTTTATTTTTAGCTTAAGTGAATTTAGACCTTGTGAATGCTGCTGTACTGATAACCCTAAATGCTAAAATAAACCATCTAGCCACAGAACACGAACAGTCAGAAACAGCATTAGCTTCTCCACACATCCTATCAATGAGCCTCAGCCCTGATTTACAGAGACCACCTCTAGAGACTAGAGTTTATATATTCATTCAATCTTTGACCTCTCTGCTGAGGTTGCCAACAAGCATGCTAGCAGTGGTGGGGGCAGCATTGTCAGACATGGTTATCTGACTTCCAGGAATTGTACTAACACCAATTCCTTTGGCATAGGCCAGCTTACAGGTGTCAGATGGCAATCATTTATACTGCTTATTATAGAGTTCTTTCTAATGTATTTATTTGATTGACCTAAGTATGACTACTTGTTTTACATGTACATAGTATTTTAAAGGCATATTTATGTTAATTTTTAAACAACTTTTGGTCACTACCAACCTGGGCAGGATTCAGAAGTGGCCTGAAATATGATTATGACAAGCATTTATATCACGGTACAACTTCATGATGCTATATTGGCTAATGAAAGAATTTTCACAGCCTTCCAGTGAGTTAGATTAGTACAAGGAGCAATACTTTAAAAAAAAAAAAAAGACACCATTTATTGCCCCACAGTATTTGTTTTACCATAGTATATATTGCACTTCATATACTTAGATTGAGAAATACCAGGGATACGATGATACATTTAGCTACTATTTGCATTTTACAGATGAGGAAACTGAGGCACAGAAAGACTAAGTGATTTTTTTTTTAACCAAAACTATGCAGTGAGTCCTAGGTAAATTCAGGATTAAAAATAATGAGTTCCTAGATCTCAGTCCTATGTTCAGTCCATGACTCTACACTGCCTCGATCAGACATCATAAATCTATTTTTCTAAGATTTTAGTAATTTTGTTTAAATGAATTATTTTATTTCTTAACTATTATATATTTTCTCCAAATTTGATTAACAATTTTCACTAAAAAGAAATATAGGTCAATAGATTAGTAAGTGAAAGGAATTTAAAAGACAAGTGTTTGCCAAGGGATGAGTGGTAAGGCACTCTTTTGTAAGAAGAAAGTGATAGTAACTTAAATGTTATCCATCACAAATTGTGTGTTTTGATCATGTTTCTTTCTTTGGGGGGAAAACAGCTGTTCTCCCATTTCATCATAATTTTGTGAACAACTTTAGCTGAAGCTCCATAAACAATATTTTGTGCTTTAAAGTTGTGTTGTGTTGATTTACTCCATTTATGCAGCATCACCTTATAGTAAGACACAGAGTTTGTTAGTTATTATTTTTGCCCCCGTCCCATTGGTTCCCTCTTATAACACCTGGCCACATCCAAACACTAAGTAAGTTATGGTACTGAAAATTTTCTGTGCCTTTATTCTGTAGATGCCTTTTCTTCCCTACCGAGCTTCTTGTCTCTAAGGCCCCCAATTCAGAAAAGCACTTAAGCGTGTGCTTAACTCCCACTGACTTCACTGAAACTTAAACACATACTGAAGTGCCTTCCTGCGTCAAGGCCTAAATAACTACAGTCTCAGGCCTTTTTCTGCAATTGTAAATGTCAGCCTCCTCCAAGTTAAACATGAATACAACTCTGGTTCAGCAGTCAGAGGTTGCCCTGGCATTTTCCCAATAACCTATGTGCATTACCTCCAAGAACTCCACCTTCCTGGCATTGGTGGCCCCAATTTGCTTCCAGGCACATATCTCCATCACTGCAGCAAGAAACACTGCTGACGTAAGCCACAGGGTCAGCACAGATTCACAGATGTTATAAAATGACAAGCATTATATAGTTACATCTCAATTACTATTGGGAAATTCAACAGACATTCCGAGATGAGGGCAGTGGTGCTCACTCCTTAATTCAGGTATTTATATCCACCCTGAGAGACTGAAATGTAGGATTGCGCAAGAACTCCAGAGGGACATTGACTCCTCCCTCCCCTCCCCACCCCTCAAAAAAATAAAATGTTTCTAAGTAGTTCGATAAATCTCTTAACAACACATTCTGACTAGTGAGGTCCTAGGATGGTATTTTAATGTTGTGCCTACTTTCATGTTAAAACTGTTTCAGACATACATGCAAATAAGTAGTGTAATAAATCAATAAATACTTACAAACACACAAGAAAATCAGCCCCAGCACCCAGAAATCACTGGTAAGTTGCTTTTGAATTCATGAAACTGACCTGAAAATGTAGAAAGAAAAAAGTTAAAGCAAAGAAAAACTATAAAAACTGACACATTTAACTTCTTTTTTTATTGTAGGAGAGAGGCATTTTCTAACTATGAACTAAACAAAATTGCAACCAGCACTGTTGTCACCATTTCAACCGAATAATTTACACAGAATTTGTTTCCAGGAAGCCAATACCATGACAAACAATTATTTCATTGTTCTACATCTTACACCATAGCAACCCAGTCCATTATGGCTTGTAAGAGCTGTCAGAAATAACAGGCATGGTTATCTTTTTAATAGGGAAAACAACAAAGAGATTTTTTAAAGGGTTATGGGAACACACATTACTTTAGAAAAATCTGTTGGTAATAGTGTTTTGTAGCTTAACTGTTTTAATATAATATCTTTTTGGTATTCTAAATTGGAATACATTTAAGGTAACAGTCATACAACAAGAATGTTTTTGTTCTACCTAAGGTCTAGATCCCATTTAGAAGCTTAGCCTAGGTACAATGCATTCAGTATAAGGCATGATTCAATCCAACATTCTTTTTCCTCCAGACCCCTCAGTTCTGGCTGGAAAGGTAACAGATGCAACTCAAACCCACAGAGCTTGCCTTATAAAATTCTTTAACTAGCACAATGACTCACTTTATGCCTCTAAATATCCATGGTTTCCTCTCTCCAGAACCCCCATGCATTAGAAGGTAGTTCGGCAGTTTATTTTTATTGTTTGGTCTACATACAGCACATTTTTAGTTCTTGTGAAAACAAAGAAACTTTGTTTCAAAGCCCTTGTTTTCTTTCCAAAAATGCGGGAGATGGATATGGGTAACATTAAACTGAAAATAATAATGGGCCTGGGCTACTAGTTTAGGTCAAAATCTTTTTTTGTTCCTTGGGAACTATCTGATTAATTTGCAGTTCATAAAATAGTGGGTGTAAGTTTAGTGTAAAAAACATGTAACTATATTGAAGATGAAATCATCCGTTTTGTTACCCTCCAGTAATGTGTAAGAAACACCTTCCCACCACATTTCTGTACCCTCAAGTGCACATTGCACAATATTGCACACTGCCTACAGATAAGGAGAAAATACCAAACTTATCTTGATGTAGAATATCCTCCTTATCCCAGCCACCCACCCTGAACTGCATGTTATTCATTCCAGTGAAGCCCTCCCCACCCCAAAAGTACACATCTAATTGTGTCTTCTCTCCTGTAATGCCAATACAGAGTCAACAAATCTCATTTGCCATATCATTGCAGTGTTATTATATATGTTAAAAGCAAGTCTGAATCTCATTATCAGTTGATTTATGCCATTAGTGTGCTTTGGAGCCACCAATTAAACAAGGACAGTGGTTCGTAAGGTCACAGTTAATTAATCTGAAAGAGTATAAATACACTTTAATGCGCACCACCTCATAGAGAGAATTTAGGAACAAAGCACCACCACTTTATGGTGGACAAGCAATTAGGATGAAGGTTAAACACACAAAACTTAAAATTTAGCCTCAAAGTTCAGCTAAAATTAAAACTATAGAAAAAAATTTAGCTTGGAAATATGCATGTAAAAACATTAATGTTCATAACAATGCAAGTAAGTGAGAGACAGTGGCTAACTGTGCCCAGTGATCCTGAGCAAATTAAAGCCTGTTGTTGTTCAGATAACACCTCAAAACTGGCAATCGGCTGCAGGCTGCACCATTATGCAGCTAGTCAGGCTGAAAAAAAAATAAAATAAACAGCCCAATCTATTCAAAATGGTTTCATCTTAGCTAGGTGGTTATATTTAGTATACATCATACAAAATAATAAAAAAATGATTTTTCCCTTACTAAATTAACCAAGGAAATGTGAGGGTAAAATAGTGCATCCCATATAATACATTCAAAGTAAATCAACTAAATGTGCAGTAATGTAGCAGCAGTCTACCGGTACAACCAGACTATAAGTAACAATAGTGAAAACACTCCAGACTACCTGAAACACTTATTTACAGTGCAAATTCAAAATATAAAGTACCTTGACTTTAAATGAAGGAAAATTAGAGACAGTTACTAAAATCATGACTCATTTTACCATGCATAGTTATTGGATCAAAAGAAAAACAATATTGCAAGTACAAAACAACACCTCATGACTTAATTAACTCAAGTGGTTTCAAGACTTTTTCTTTTTGTATTTATAGTGAAATGCTCTACCAGTAAGCATTGCCCCTTATTCTTTTCCTACTTGGTTTAATAGATGATAATTTTTCCAATCAAAAGACTAAAGATGCAGCTGTGAAAGGGAAACAATCTTTCCCCATCATCAGAAAGTTAACATCACAAATATTAAACCCATATTGAATATATTTTTTAGAACACACATTTATTTTTATTGATTAGATAAAGTAGTATAGACTTGTCAAGGTAACCCACTGTTCCATGTGTAATATGCACCCCCCTTTGTAGCTGATTCATAGAGGACATAAGTCTGCACTGCTGCCTCACACCAGACAAGATATTTGTGTTTCAGCTCTAGAGGTCTCTGGTTCAATCCCAGGTGATGACTGAGATGAATGGTCATTGCATAAACACAAGAATAAAGTTCCTCTTCAGTGAAGTATTCCCATTGATTTCTGTGGTACTACTCCTATCAGTAACTTAATGGAAATGTGTGTTTGTAGTCAGAATGCTGTAGTGATGTCAGAGCTTATTCTTACACAGCTTTTTGGAAAGCTACTAGCATATTTACTGAAGATTGGCTTGCTCTTTTTTTTTCAAGGGACAGAAGTGAAGCTTAAAAAAAAAACCCCATCCGGCACTCAGATTCAGGCATTTTTGCCAAAAGGTGCTCCATATTTAAAGCCCATTGCTCCCCAAACCAAATAAATTATAAGCTTTCTTCTGTTGACTCTTTTGTCCCACCACTTTATAATAAACACCATAGTGAAAGGACATTGCACGATACCAATCAGTTCCAGCATCATGGCATTGTAATGCCCCAACCAGCGGCAGCCACCATGCAACTGGGGCATGGCTAGCATGCAGGGAAAGGAGAAAGCAGAAGATGCAGTGCAGTAGATCTGTACAGTGCTTAGATCCACCTGCCACGACCACAGCACACTCGCTAGTACAAATACATTTTGAGAGCACCCTGTGAACTGCCAACGTATTGGGAGATGGAATAAAAACAGCTGAAACACACTACAGTTTAAACATCAGGAAACGTGAAGAACAAAAAATTAAAGCTGGGATTTTCAAAAGGGAGTTAAGGTGCCCAACTCTCATTGAAAGTCAATGGGAACTGGGTACATAACTCCTCTTAGCCCCCTTGGATAATCCCAGCCTAAGAAGCCAGACAAAGTGGCATCTTTTAAATATGAGGCATTACACAAGGGCAAATGGCAATCAGATAAAAGTTGCCCTTGAAAAGGATAAGGGTATGACTACACAGCCTATAGCAGTAAGCATTCCAGCGCGGGTCAATAAACTCAGGCTTCCAGGGCTTGCACCAGCACTCTAAAAACAGCTGTGCACAGGCATTCTGAAGTTGCAGCTGGGGCTGGGGCTTGAGCTCTGAAGCCTAGGGAGGCAGGTGGCCTTCAGAGCCTGAGCCACAACTTAAAAGCACTGTCTATACAGCTCTTTTTAGAGCACTAGCACAAGCCCCACAAACCCAAGTCTATCAACCCAGGTTGGGAGGCTCACTGCTGCAGGCTGTGTGGATATATCCTAAGGGGTCTAGGTGTCAGGAGGGATGTACAGAATTCCAGACTAACAAAAAGGAAAACACCAAAATTCAGTGGGCCTGGTTTGAAGGAAAGTTTATTATTTCTCCAGTAGATACATACATGTATATATTTATAGGGTGAAATCCTAGCACCATTCTTATCAATGAGAGTTTTGCCATTGGCTTAAGTTGGGCTGGGATTGTATATACAGACTGTATATACAACGACTACTAGGACAAATTATACCCTCACAGGCATAAGCACATCTCCCATTGACTTCAATTAAAGCCACGCACATACAACCAAGAATTTCCAGGAAACTTTCTGAGAAATTTGCTTTACAAAAGTCAAGCCTTATTTGCAAAACCATACTCCTGCAAATAAAACCATGGACATAAGAGAGACTACTTTCATGAGTAAAAGTTTGCAGGATCAAACCCACAATACTTAAAGTATCACTATAAATACCAGCAACCAAAGAAACTTCTAACAAAAACAGGATTTTTTTTTTTTTTAGTTTATCAGTGAACCCTCTTCCTCTTCAATAGCTTTAGTAATCCCAAGTAGAAAATAGCTTGTATTAACATATGATTTCACCACATTTCTCTACAGAAAGCTGAGAGTGTATTCATTTAATAAAAGCTTTCAATGATAATAAAGGACCATAGTTATTCTAAGATAACCAGATTCTACAGGTAGTGTGAATTTTCTGCGGACAACCATCAGTGAGCACGAAAGAAGCCTGCATGTAAAAAATGGAAGCAGTTATTTAGAAGAAAGCATGGTATCATGTTATATCGTTTAAGAATGTGGCCTATCATTGTGGGCTGCTGGGACCAAACTATGTACCATTCAACAACTGTTAAAAACCTATTTTAAGAATTACAGCATGATATGAGATGAGAAAAAGGTATAATACAGACATTGAAGTTATACATTTAGGGCCTGATTCACATAGTAATTTCACACTTTGTACGTGCAAAATTGCACAATTAAAACAACAGTAATGACATATGCAAGGCCATAATCACGATAATAAAAATGAAGGGGGCACTAAGTTGATTGTGTTGAGCTCCTCTGAGTTGGAGTTCTGTTACATCTACCATGTCTCTTTGGATTTTTACTTATTTGAAGTAAAAGGCAGAGTTTCCACACAAGTCAGTGAAGGATGCTTTATTTACGCTTTGTTTACACTAGAGACCCTATAGCGACACAGCTGTACTGCTGCAGCTGCACCATTAAGGTCTCCCATGTAGCTGCTCTATGCCAACGAGAGAGCTCTCTCCCGTCGGCATAATTAAACTACTCTCAACAAGTAGTAGTAGCTATGTCAGCAGGAGAGCATCTTCCACCGACATAGTGCTGTCCACACCGGCGCTTCTATCGGTGTAACTTATGCTGGTCAGGGGGTGGTTTTTACACACCCCTGAGCGACCTAAATTTTACCGACAAAAGTGCTAGTGTAGACATAGCCTAAGGTATCGGCAATGCTTCCCAGACTACTTTCCTGTCTGGAAATGACATTAAACAGAGTAATTAACGTTGTTATTCATAGGACGCTCCGCTACAAATAACAAGAGGGAAATCCTGTTGCCTTCCCCCTTTGTAATCTTTTACCTGGCTTATATTCTGCTACCACCACAGGAAGAGTGGCTTAGTCTGAGGCCTGGTCTACACTAGGAATTTACATCACTATAGCTCTGTGTCTCTGGGGGCGGGGGGGGTGAAAAATCCATCTCCCTGAGAGAGATAGCCACAGTGACCTAACCCCTGGTGTAGGCAGCATTAAATCGATGGAAGAATTCTTCCATCGACCTAGCTACTGCCTCTCAGGGAGATGGGTTACCTATGCCGATGGAAGAATTGCCCCCTCCCCATCAGTGTAGATAGCATCTACACTGAAGTGCTAAAGCAGTGCAGCTGCAGCATTTTAAGTGTAGAGAAGGCCTTAGCCTGCTTACATTTGGTAAACATAGCTGTGTGCACATTGCAGCACTGGCAGAGGCTCAGGCTATCCAGCCAAGCTCAGACTCATCCTACCCAGTAAATCCGAGCTCGGATGGCTCGCCTGAGCTCCAGGGGTGCCGCAGTATCCAGCTATTTTTAGTGCACATGCATGAGTGTCTAGGCTCACTCCCAGCAGCGGTGTAGACATACCCTTAGGGTTTGTCTACACAGTGACATTCAGGAAAGTTAGGGCAAAATTAACTAAAGGTGTGAA
This sequence comes from Terrapene triunguis, assembly GCF_002925995.2. Classification (NCBI taxonomy): domain Eukaryota; kingdom Metazoa; phylum Chordata; order Testudines; family Emydidae; genus Terrapene; species Terrapene triunguis. The sequence goes on along the minus strand of NW_020664447.1, from coordinate 742,447 downwards.
GTTAGTGCACATAAGTAAAAATGCATTAAAGAAGTAAAGTAGTCTTAGTTTGCTGTAGCTTAATCCAAGGTCCCACTTCAACCAATGGCAAAACTCCCAATAACATCAGTGCAACCAGGATCTTACCCTATAAATATACACCTGCATCTACTGGAGAAATAATAACAATTTTGCCTTGAAATTCAAGGATCATAAAACAAACTAAGATCATTTTATTTCTGAACAAGACATCCACACTGGGGTTTAATGTGCTTTATCTTATGCACATTAAGTTCACACTTTTAGCTAATTCATCTTCTCTTTCCTGAGGATCCCCCCGTAGACAAGCCATCAAAGGTACAGTTCCATCCATTAAGGAAAAGTATTGTTTACTTCATGACTTTCCCTTTTGAAATCCTCCCACTTCATTGCTGTCTAAATATCATCAGTTCAGCCTTCCAGAAGAATCCACAACTTGATTCTTCTGCATGATAACTGAAACCATTGCAAAATGATCTATCATAAGAATAATCAGATCACACCACGTATTGTATCGAAGTATCACAACTCAGTACAAGGTGGAACAGATTACGCATAAGGAGTTACAGGACAGAGAATTAGGGCTTGTCTACACATGAAATACTACAGCAGTGCCACTGCACTAGTGTAGCACATCATCGTAGATACTTCCTACAGCAACAGGAGGGGTTCTACCATTGGCATCGTTAACCCACCTCCCCAAGAGGCTGTTGCTAAGTCAACAGAAGAATTAATCAATCTAATGCAGCCTACACGGGAAGTAGGTCAGTTTAACTATGTTCCTCGGTACCCCCAAGCGACATAGCTGGATCAACTTAACTTCTGAGCATACACCTGGCCTTAATGGGCTACAAACTGTTGTAATGAGACATAAAACCAGTGTGTCTACTGAGTCCACGATTTTTGTCAGATATGGAGTGATGCTTTTGTGAAAAAAGTGTTCGGGTGACAGAGTGTTTTTGTTTTTTATCATTTTCCTGCATGAATTCATTTAAGAGCATAGTGATTGTCTAGTTTGACCTACAAAATCATTGTTGGGGCATTTGATGCATAAGATGAGGTATACCACATGTTTTGACAGACATGAGTAGGAAGCATGGATCTTGATTCATTGTGGGGGGATTCATCACTGTAGCAGTGGAGATAGGGCTACAGGTTTTGCATCTGTTGTTGTGGCAGAGTCTGGTGCTGCTTTGAGTTGGTGTGTCATGGTCTGTGGGAAGCTTGATTCTTATTATGAGCTTGGTGAGGTTGGGGGGTTATTTGAATGCTAGAAGAGGGGGTTCAGGAAAGATTTTTTCCAGGATGTGGTCCCCATCAAGTATGGGTTGTAACTGTTTGATGATACTCCATATGGGCTCCCATACCCGCTCTTCTGGCCTTCAAATAACTCCCCAACTAGACAACCACCACGCCCTCAAATGAACTCACATAGTAAAAATAATAAAAGATAAAAACACCCTATCACCCATGGGCAAACACTTTTCAAAAAACAATCACTCCATATCTAACCTCTCAGTCCTTGCCCTCAAAGGAAACCTGGCACACCACCTTCAGAAATGAGCCTGGGAACTTAAATTCAGAACTCTGCTAGATACCAAAAATCATTGACTCACTAGAGACACTGGTTTAATGTTTCATTACGACAATCTGTAACCCACTTAGGCCACGTCTACACTAGCGAGATTACAGCGGCACAGCTGTACCAATGCAGCTGCGCCGCTGTAAGAGCACTTATGTAGCCACTCTATGCCAATGAGAAAGAGCTCTCCTGTTGACATAATAAAATCACCTCAATGAGCGGCAGTTGCTATGTTGGCCGGAGAACCTCTCCCACCGACAGCGCTGTGCACACTACCACTTATGCCAGTGAAACTTATGTTTATTCACACGCCTGAGCAACATAATTTATGAAAACATAGGCTGCAGTATAGACATAGTCTCATAGTGGAGTAGGATGGTCCAGTGATTAGGACCTTAGCCTGTAACTCTGGAGACCTGGGCTCAATTCCCAGTCTGCCACAGACCTCCTGCATGACCTTAGGCAATGTACTTAGTACCTCAGATCCTTAGTACCTCATCTGTAAAATAGGGATAATAGCACTTCTCTCCCTCACAAGGGGTGTAGTGAGAATAAATACATTAAAGACTGTGAAGTGCTCAGATACTACAGTAATGGGGATCATACAGGAACCTTAGATAGACTGTGGTTCTCCAAAACTTTAATTTTGCAAACGACTTCTTAGGAAAAGGATCCTCTGCCAGTCCCAGTGCACAGTTCTTAAAATATTTCATTCTACTGTCCAGGAAAGGCTGTATGGACCACTAGTAGATCACTGGCTTGTATTATATAATTGATATAGAGTATAATAGCTCCTTATGGTCTCTTATGTAAATGCATATGCAGTTTTGAAAGCATGTCTTATGTCCTCAATAGAAAACTCATTAAGGTTTCTCTGCTGTTTGCCTGCCTACCTATAAAGCATCCAATCAGTTTAGGATCTAAGTGCTAGATACCAAATTAAGGATCGCTTACTATGCAATTTCATAACATATAGTCCTCAGAAGGATAATACAGGTACTAAAAGGAATTTTGATCAGAGGTTACTGTGCATTGCCCAATAACCAATTTTAAAATATAAATATATCTGCCTTTTTAAAATAACTTTTAAAAACTCCAAAAGGTCTTCACCCACACTGTAAATTAGGGGCATATGAAATTTCACTTAAAAAAAGTAGATGCTTAAGCAAACAGAAAAAGCATCCAGAACTGGTAAATCTCTACAGTATTTCTTTGATTAACAATTCCACATCAATTTTTCTAGGTGGGGAAAGGGGGGGGGGAACAGGAGGGAGAAAGTGTGTATGTATCCTCAGAGTTTGAAAACTGTGTAGCTCCATTGAAGTCAATGGAACTATGATAGTTTGCACAAGCTGCAGATTTGCATTCTGGGGTCTACTCCCAGCGCTGCCCCTTACATGCTGTGTGAACTTAGGCAAGTCACTTCACCTCTCTGTGCTTCTGTTTCCCTTCCCACACTTAGGTCGACAGAGCTACAGCACTCCATGACCGCCATAGCTGTGCCAAACAAACCTCCAGCAGACGCAGCTAGGTCAACAGAAGAACACTTCCGTCAACCTAGCTAACATCGTTTGGTGAGATGGAGTTCCTACAATGACCCAAAAAACGCTTCCTTTGCTGTAGGGAACCGCCATACCACAGTGGCCTACCTCCGCCACCACAGCTGTGCCACTGTAGTGCCCATAGTGTAGACATGGCCTTAAGCTGTTTTGTATATTTAGACTGTAAGCTCTTTGGGGCAGAAACTGACTCTTACTCTGAGTCACAATGAGGTCTTGAGGTCTCAGTTGGGGCCTCTGCGTGCTACTGGAATATAAAACAGCAACACATACACCAATTTTGTTAATTTAATAGCCTAATAAATTTTTCTTGATAAATGGTATTAAAACCAATATACTGTTAAAGACTGTTTGACTCTTTTTTTTTTTGTCAGTTTGTCAATTTGAACCATATGTCAGGTTTTCAGAGAAACAGGAACTGGGCTGTCATAGGGGTTTCTTTAACTCTCTACTCCTGGGTAGAATTTTTGTGTGTGTCTGTATTGTTACAGACATTGCTGACAGGTATTTTGAAATAAATTACCAAAATAATTGCAACTGGCGTGATTATGTAGTTTTATTTTGACAAATAAAATTTGCAGAATTTTAAAATATTGTCTGCAGAATTTTTAATTTTTTGGCACAGAATGCCCCCAGGAGTAAAACCAAAAATTAAAGATAGATGAAGCAGTTTGGATTTAAAAAAAATAAAAGACCTAAAGATTCACCCACACCTTGAGCCCAAATGAATCCAAGCATATTGCTAGCCATGTCTGTGTTGCATTCTATCTCCAAGTCCATGTTTTTTGAAAAATCTGTTTTGGAAAGAACGTTAAAAAAATGCCATTTACTCTCACCAATGCTGGATGTCATACCAGGAAATTGTGAAGGTCCTCTGGTGCACAATGCCCACAACTCACTGAAGCTGAAATTTTCAAGGCCATCATAGCAATTCAGTTATCATAAATTTTAATGAGAATCAGCATCCAAATCCTTTAGACAGCCTTTAAAAACTCAGCGTGCATGGCTGCACCAGGGTCTAACTTCAGAGAGTGCCTGAAGGACAAAATGCCTCTCCATGTCACCCCTTTACCTATGTTTTGCTATGAGACACACAAATACAACTGGAGTCTTCAGTCTTAAAAAAAAGGAAGAGACTACACATTCTAGCTATCCATCTCAACTCTTGTTTATGAAACGGATTTCTCCTGGCTGACAGTACAGACCTAGAAAAGACGGCCTGTTTGTCCCAATTTTAATCATTCTTCAAACGCGCATAAGCTTTCTTGTGATAATCAGCTAAATAAAAACCTTCCATTTCAACAGTTCATCCAGATGGAATCCAACCTACTACATATATCCTGAGTCAGAAAACACTGAAAACATGATATACACAGATATCAGCAAGGACACTGCTCTTCATTCTGCCCTGTGGACCATCGCTCTTGTGACCGTCACCAGGAAGTCAAACCTGAAAACAAACTATTAAGCCAAGTTTCTGATCTTATCCATCTGCTGAAGGAAAAAAATAATAATCTAGAGGAAAAACATGCAAATGAGTTTGCCAGACCCTCAAAAGTAGAAACTTCTCAGCCCCATCTCCTCCTCAGCTACTGGATAATTGTGGTTTATGGGTATAAAATATAGTTACTGGGGGAGAGGGTTGCACCTGAAAATGGAGAAAGACCCAAATGATATCAATCAGAGAGGGATCCAGACTTTGGGGACTTATCCAAACAGAACCCCTGTTTCTTTAGAATTTCACCTATGATATCCTATCAAAAGCATGTCTCTTCTTGTTGTTCATTAGCTAAGAATTCTGGTTTTCTAACTCTTCTCAGCCTTGGCCAGTGCAAGAAATTTTTGCAAACTGAGTTGATTCATGCTTGCCAGAGTTAGAATTCCTGGAAGACAATATTACCATAAAATAAGCACAACAAGGGCCTTCTCCCTAGCCCCAAACTATCCAAAACCACCTATGGACACTCGCTGTTCAACAGGTTAAAACATTTAAATAGCTCATCATACCTGAAAAAGCAGGGTGCATAGGAAAATCGACAAGTGGCCATGAAGAAATGCTTTGAATCAGTCTGTGAAGACTGGCCACATATTCAAAGCGTGATTTTTGTAGTGTATTCTAAGAGCCCAATCCAGCAAAGTGTAGAATGTCTTCAACTCCCATTGACTTTACTGGGAATTGAAAGAACTCAGCACTTTACAGCACTAAGCCTAAACTACAAACATTTAAATTAGAGATTCTAGTTTTTAAATAAATGCTGAAAACAAATTGGGGATATTTCTTAGATTCTGTATGAGATCTTCTAAAACTATCTTCCAGGCATTTGAAGGCACTTACTAGCACTGCTTGCAATCAGTGCGCCCCAGGCTACCAGCACCTGTCCCCAGTATGAAATTGGCAAGCATTGATGCAAAGCTGACAGCTAGAGAGGTGACTACTGGGAGTTTTAAGGATGATATTTTAAAAATGTAATCGTAACATCAATTTAAAACAACACAAAAACTTAGAATAAGTCTGTAGAGCAAACAAAAAAGTTTCAAAGTAACACATCAGCATGATATTTCTTATGATCAGATACTGTAAGTGCTTTAACTAAGACCAAAGAAAAACTGGGCGGGGGGGAAGCAACATATATAGAAAACTTGTGTTTCTTTAAAAAGAAACTTCTTAAAGAAGAATCTCAAACATACTCCTTGGTTGTGCTAGATGAAGGAGCTATTGCTGTGGAATTTGAGGGTGTTTTACTTTAATGAATACCAGAGTAAACACTACAGCAACATCCCACATAAATGATTATAGTACAAGTTATAACTTCTCCCAGGCAGGTACAATGTATGTATCCCTCCTTTTCTGTAAATTTTTCTGACTTCTTTATTTTATTTTAACCAGGCATACTTTACTTCCTTGAGCAAGAAATATCTCTTTTTGCAGGTGACCCTGCCCTCTTTTTGGCACACACACATCCCTTGGGAATGCAGTGGATAGTTAACTATTTGTGTAGAAGGAAAAAAGTCTTTAGAGAATCAAAGGAAGAAAGCACTTTGAAGCCTTTTATCACCATCTTTCTTCAGTTGCACAATATACATTAATAGAATGCACTTTCCCTTTTGCCAATGCTTATTTTTCTGTTGCCTGAATGCTGAACCTACAAAGTTCTGGTTACAGCTTTAATGGAGGCTATTATAATTTCAGGTATTGCAGTGATAAACAATCGCTGCTTTCAAGTGACTTGAGTCCTTTGCTTTGTTTGGGCCTGACTGTCTTAAAATAGCACCTATAGATGCCACCTATCATCAGGGCCCCATTGTGCTAGGCACTGTATGAACACTGTGTGAGAGACTGTCCCTGCCCCAAACAACTTACAGCCTAAATAAAGAGGTTTTGCACTTTACAAGTGTCATTAGACATCCTCTTCCATGTGACTAAATCTGGTCCCTCGAATTAACACATCAGATGTCGGGGCTCTCATTCTCTCATAAGCAGTAAGACACTCTGTTTGGAACTTTGGGTAAAACCCTTACCCCACTTCAGTCAAGAGCAAAACTCCCATTGACCTAGATGGGGCTAGGATTTCACCCATTGTCCCCTAACTGTGATAAGAATCATAGAATATCAGGGTTGGAAGGGACCTCAGGAGGTCATCTAGTCCAACCCCCTGCTCAAAGCAGGGCCAATCCCCAGACAGATTTTTGCCCCAAATCCCTAAATGGCCCCCCTCAAGGATTGAACTCACAACCCTGGGTTTAGCAGGCCAATGCTCAAACCACTGAGCTATCCCCCCATCATTGTGAACCATGGCTATTTTCAGAACTCTGCTTATGGAGCTTCTAAAAATCTGATAATTCATTGCATCACAATAACTAATAACAACACATTGCACATATATAGCACTTTTCAACTTAGAATCTCAAAGCACTTTACCAACAGTAACCAATTAAAAACCCATATTCACTTTGGATTAAATTCACACCAGTGCAGAGGACCAGCACAAAGCTTATGCACCACTTCAGCCATATTTTGAGGCCCTCAATGCGTGTTTAAGCAATGTTCAGTCCTTACGTGGCCCTCTGCACAAGACAAAATTTCACCAATTGAGCAGTACCCTAACACAAGTAATCTCTTCAAAATCAATAAGCCTACTCAACATGAGTAAGGTACTAATCACTGCGGGCAAGGAAGGCAGAGTCTGGATATAAGCCATACAAAATTTTGCCAAGTAGATAAGAATGCTAGAAAAAGGTATTAGGAATAAAAAAAATATGAAGCCATGTCATTCAGAGTGAGGTGAACAGTGTCTGTAACTATACTGACTTAGTGCAGGTACAAAATTTAAAATCATAATTAAACAAAAAAAAAGTACAAATTGGCTCAATGCCAACAAAAGAGTCTTCCATCCATCATGTCTGATACACTACTCAACACCCACTCCCATACCCAGAAAAAACAGCTACGCTTTGCAGCAAGCCTCTGCTATGGCAGACTAAATAATATGCTCTGAAGACATGACCCAAAAGTCTTTTTGGTTTTGTTCCTCACTGCGATGTGACAACATTAAAAGTAGGATCTTTGTTTTACAGAACATAATTTGCACATAGAAAGGGGCCCTAAGTGAAGAACAAGGGCTACTTCTCTGGAAAAGAAGGTGACAGAAGTCACAAAAGGCTCTATTACAAACTAATATATGATTGAGAGAGGCAAACATCTGATATTCAGCCTTTAGGCCTGTCTGGAATTTCTTAGAAACAATTTTAGCATTGGAGAAGCAAGCATTGCAGAAGCAAGTAGAATCAATCAACAATTTGTCTCTAATTACAGAGTTTTATTTCAATGAAGTAAATTACTCTTTAGCATTCAAACAAGTATGCTGTATGTTTCTATTACTGTACTTTCATTTTTCTGTTTGTTCTTGCTCACTTAATAGTTTGGTCAGTCTATCTCCCTGCAATTCTTCTGTGTGGGAAGATCACTCTTAACCAGGTCAGACCAGCTGTAGGAAACAATAAATACCTTGGTGATGTGTTTCTTTAATTAGACCAAAAAGTCTATGGAATATTGGTGCTGCAAGAGAGGGGACGCCAACAAAATGGCAAGCTAAAAACATCGTGTTAAGGTGAATAGAAATTTGACATGATGGAAACAAGCAAACTACTTAAACTAAACCAACACATACAGTGTTCATGATATAGAGTTCTTGTTTTGGGAGCGTAATCATTTTCGGACCCCCTGATATTGGCTACAGTGAGTCTCTTAATCTCTCAGGTCCATACTAAGAAGCTGGATAAATCTTTAAAAACAAACAATATTTAATATGTTAACGTTGTTGCTATGGTCCAGATTCTTCCCTCCCTGTCTCTGAATTTGCCTTTTCCACTGTGATAGAAAAACATGCAGCTATAGAATTTGATTATTAGAGATCTTCGGAGTTTACCTCTCCTAGAGCCTTGATGTTCCCACCCAAAAGAGTTTTATCATCAGAACCATCTGGTGTTCTCTCTGCACAATTACCAAAATATGGAAAACATTTTGACTTGGCACTTGCATTTGGTAGACACTTGAGTCATTTTTTTTTTCAGTAAGAAAATTGCCAATGCAACTCCAAGACGACATCATCTTGCCAAAGCCTCAAATGGAGCTTTCATCTCACCAGAACCCTGGTTGTACTGAGACAACTCCTAGTAAAACAGAAACCTATGCATAAATATTCTGGCAAATACAATGTTGACAAGTCAGCTGCTGTCTTCACGTCCGCACACAAAACTCCTGTTGCCAATTTGGTTATTCTTCTCCTCCTCTTTGAAATGATGATTCAAAGAATAGTGACTCAGTCAAAGCTGATGACAAGGACTGAAGTGAACTGCCTAAATTCAAAACTATGTTTGCTTCATGATGTCTGGCCCTGAAGTCAAGCTACTAACTCACCAGAAGTCAAAGTATTACAAGTGCAGAAGCCAAAAGTGTTGCAAAACAATATTCAGAATGAGACCATTGCATCATAATCTCCCACTCAATTTTACTTTGGCTCTTGGTTATTAAAAAGAACAAGAAAAGATGAAAAGACAATAAGAACACAGATTAGACCGCAAAAACACTATAAAATATCTTTCTTGAAGATCTCCTACCCTTCATTTATTTTATTAATTTCGCTCAGGAAAGTTTATGACTAAAAGTCAAAACCTTTAAGTGACGATGGCATTATCCCTGTGAAGTGTGGATAAAAAGAAAAAAGAGAACTCAGCTGAATTTAATAAAAAGTAATAGTGATCAATAAAACAGAAGGAAAGTCTCAAATCTGGAAATTCAAGTTGTTTTTGAGGACATTGAGAACAGATTTCCAATAAGTGCCCATTAATCTGCAAAAGGCTACAGCATCATAGGTCACCAGCTGATGCAAGTCTGCCTGGAGACACATTATTAGGAGTATCCTTAATATTGTACCACTGAAACAAGAACCCCCCAGTCTCAACAATTTCTGCTTACTAGATTTATAGATGACCACTTCGGCCAATACCAGGTTGGGCAGATTAGGTGATCTTGAGATTAAGGGTTTATCTACACTGTGCATTAGTCAGCATTAGAGGGATGTAAATTCTAATGTGATCAGGGTATCACATACTAACTGGCCCATGCAGACTCTGCTGGCATGCACTAAAAGTTTCCTAGTGCACATTAATGTAGTGTACTTATTAGTGACAGACAAGACTATATCTGAGATAGTGGGAGAGATATTAAATCACTGTAGAAGATGCTGGAAAAAGAAAAGTAGACATAAAGGAATATGCTGAGCCCTAACCAAGGAGAACTTAAAAAACAAAAAAAGCATCAGCAGCCTCAGAGATCAAATAAATTCCAAAAAGAAAAAAAAGACACAGAAATAAAACAAACTCTCTTATCTTAGATTAAAAGTTGAACATTAACAGCGTGAATGAGAGAGAAGACAGGGTAGTGATGCTGTTGGTCCCCTGGAAAGAACCTTAGCACTTGATGGCAACAGCACAATGTGAACAATAACATCTGATGCATGGGATTTTTCCCACTTTGATTCAGAAGCCTAAGATGTGGCCATTTTGCTTCACTGATCACTTTTGGTTGTACCATGTACCATATTATGTACCAGTCTTGGAGTTAGAAACTTAAAATCAAGACTTTGCAAAAAGTAGTAATAGGGACAAAATGTCCAAAACAAAACATCATGTAATGAAATAATGGTTACGTGGTTCTGCTAGCAGATGAAGACTGCAGGCAAATGTCTTAATGTACCTAAGAATCCTTACTAGGATTATTTTATACTCAGCATCAAGAGAGTCCCTAATGTGGAAAGGCAAAATAGCTCCACAACTAAATAAAATCTAAAATTATCACTGCAATAGCTGAAACTACAGCCTATGGTTACCTGTCATACTCTCTAACACAGACTGGTGCTTAGACAATAATTGCCACTGTATTCAAATAGATTAATACACCATCTCAAATGTATATGGCAACCTGCAAAATTACATTACAAAATTAGAGTGTAACCATCCTAATAAAACAAGCTTTGAGACAGCCAGAACGTAATATATGAGCAAGTAAACAAATATTTGACTGCATGAGTGTCGCATCTCACTGGGTGTCATTCAAAAAAAAAAAATCCATCTCAGCCATTGGCAGTTGCTTGCAAAAACAAGCTTCACTTTACATCCTTGCTTTTATAAAAATCTCCTAGCAGATTCCCTAATATCAAAATTTAAAGATCAAATAAGTACATGGCTTACTTATTTTCTACGGTTTTTCAGTTTTATCATCATGGTTAAGAGAGTTTATAAGAAATGTGCAAAAGGGCAAATTCACATATAAGCCATATTCTGCTCACTGTCTAAACTTACACATGATTTTCTGAAGTCTATGGCATTTGCCAACATTTCATAAAATCTATACCTGTTTTAGAACCATTAACTTAAAAGGGGAAAGGCACTGGCAGGATACGCTGGGCCAAGGTCTCCCTGCATAAGCACTGCAACATTCCTGATCTTGTGTCTTCACGATGCTATGCAACATCATGATGCAACAATGTTGCATCAGCCCATAGAGGAGTCAAAGAAAAAGAACCAAATGGCACAGGAATTAAAAGCGTCCGCCCAAATAGCCATAAAAATAGGCATTCAAACATCTCCTTATCACAGAGAATCTCAATGAAAATTTAACTATGTGATTTGTGCTACTTCTATTGTAAACCTGGTGACTCTTTTCAACATATTTTTGAAACAAATCCCGTACAACCAGTTACTTAGTATAGTAGACCATTACATCAGGAACATTTTAAAAGTTAAATTCTTCCTGCCCACTAAGCGTGAGTTGCCAGATTTGACAAAGGGAGGGATCTCACAGGGCATGGGGGTTTGGGTACGGAATTCTCTTTCTTGGTCATGAAGCCATGGCATGGCTGCTTGTTCACCCCACTCTAATGAGAGCAAGGGAAGGCTAGTGTATGTGCATAGCAGCAGATACATTGGCCTGCTTCACTCTGACCCCCAAAGGAGGGCAGAACTCTGGCACAGGTTTCCCAAATCCTCCCCAACACAGCAGAAACGCACCAGTTCAAGTGTCTCTAGGGCCTTTCAGAGCCATGGATTAGTCCATCAATACCTGTATGCAAAAAACAGATAGGGATAGGTTTGATCCTTAAGGCTGCTTTTCACTGAAACATTGTTTTCTTCCTTAGTTACATCCTGTATGTTCAGGTTCACTCAGGGCCGCCCGGGGGGGGGGGGCAAGTGGGGCAATTTGCCCCAGGCCCCCACGAGAATATAGTATTCTATAGAATTGCAACTTTTTTTATGGAAAGGGCCCCTGAAATTGCTTTGCCCCACGCCCCCTGAATCCTCTGGGCGGCCCTGGGTTCACTATTCACTTTGGGACAAATTCTTCCCTCAATAGAATGTGATACAATGCGAACATCTCCCACTGAAGCCAAAGGGGTTGCACACAGGTGAGCAGAATTTGCACTTATGCCTACCATCATCCATTCTAGTAGTTCGTGTTAATCATAGCTTGTGTATTAACGTGCTTTTGTAGTAATATAATTCATGCAGTTTGTATTGTTATTCAAGAATTAAAAGCTAATCATATGTAAAATTAGGCCATTTAAGAAATAACTGCCAAGTCAATTAGAATTAGAGCTGTATGTGAACCATAGGATGCTGGCACTAGCATCAGTGAATTAGAAAAGCTTTGCAAGCCTACAAGGCTTAGGTATGGAGGCTAACACTCCTAAACTGTCCAAAATCCTCTGTTTTTTAAATAATTGGGAAGTTTTTGCTATTTGGGGGGTAGAGAGGGAAGCTCCTGAGCGGCATAGCCCAGGTGGTTAAAATTTCCAATTATCTTGTGATAAACTATTCCATACAGCTATATTCTGTATTTGAAGTCCATTCTTGCCTAAGAGGTAATTATAATACAAAGTACAAGAAAGTACACAATGCTTTTTCTAAGCTTCAAACACTGAAGTATGCCAATAGCAAAACACATTTAACCTGAAGAGGGATGCTTGTTCTCCACTCCCCTCATATTTATCAGGCTGTATCTATCTCATTCTCTGTCTGTACAACATCTATATTGAAGTGACAATGCTATTTTTAATAAGCTCAGTGTGGATATTTTCCTATAATTCAGAGCTTCAAGTCAATCATATGGTAAATTAAACTAGAATAGAATCAATTGATCCAGAAATGATCAGGTTACCGTGAGCCATATCAGTCTCACCAAATTATTGTGTTGTTCATGTTCAAGCATCAGTAGACTTTACTGTACGTTTCTAGTTATTTGACTGTTGGATCAGAACGGAAACTTCATTGGCCCTTTTTATGGACAAACAGCATAAAACTGAGCCAGTTCATCCATATGACGGTGGATGATTTTTTGTAATTTTGTGGTTAACAACTCTCTACCCATAAATTATATAATGAGTTGCCAGAAACATCCACATCCTATATTCACAACTGACCAAACGCACAGGCAGTATTTCTGAATGAAAAGTTGCTCAACAAATGAAAAACACAAATATAAACATTTCCTAAGGTATGGAAAGCCTAAGGAAGTCTAGAAGCAAAGTCCCATATCCCATTCAAGCCAATGTAAATTTTGTTAGACCAAGGACTGCAGATTTGGCTTTGTTTTTTTGATCCTGTGTTTCATACAAACTATCAGGAATACATGAGGAACATTAAAGCCATCGAATCCCTTTGAAAGGAAAGAACACAACTTAGAGTACGGGAGCGTGGGGAGGAGAGAGAGAATATTGAAAATGAAAGAGGAAGAGATACCCAAGTTATTCAAGAAAAAGAAAGGTGAAGTTAAGGAAGGCAAAGAAGGAGGAACAAATGCAAGAGAGATCTTGTAAGTTAGATTTAAAAAATAATATTAGACAGCTGAATCTCAAAATATTACAATAAAATTCTTGTAACATAGAGTATATGGTGGACAGAACTCCCTAAGCACACATGGTGCTGTAGAATAAGTACTGTATGCTGTGCCAGAAAAATAAGTATGCCAGAAGATCTTAAGTAGTACAAGCAGGTTCCGAATGGAGGATGGGGAAGGAGAAATTTCCCTTCCACTGAAGGAGTTTATTTCCTTCCCTCCCCCTGCTTTCTGTTATTAAACCAACACTGACAGGCATGAGTTTTGTCACTGGTTCATAGATACATGTTATGAGCAATTTATTTTGCTGTTTGGAATATACCAGATTGCACCAAATGGCAGTAGGTGTTAAAAAAATAATTCCCCCACAAATTAATGCAGCCAATTTTTCAGAAGTTTTCTGGGTGCTCAGCTTGAGATACCTCATGCCTGAAAAATCATGCCTAAAGTATTACAAATTGGGCACCAAAAATTAAGGCACACAAGATTAGCAATCCACTTAAAATTCTGGCCTTGGTATTTTCTGAGGTGCTGAAAAATTTACTATCTAGGTTGCTTGAACTTGTCAGTCAAGCAATATGTATCCCAAGAAACATTCAGTAAATAGCAACTGAAACATACTCAAGTGGTCCATTGTATACACTACTCTAAAGGTAGCAAAAATAAATAAATAAATAAAACTGACATTAAGAAAATAGCTAAGTTTGTGTAAGAAATCTCAGAAATAACAATGACAGCATATTGTTAAAGTACAGAACTATTTCAGGCCACAACAAAGGCTTTTCAGCATTTAGGAATCAATGGAAATTTGTGGTTTTAAACATATACATAAAGCATAAAACATATAGATAGGAGACTATATTTGAATACTTCATTTAATGAAATTATTAATAGATGAGGGTGTAGGCCTCTTCATAGCCTAGCTAATTCCTATTATCATTGAAGGACCCAATCCTGCAACCCTCACTCAGGATCAAATCCACTCAGGCAGTACCCAGCCTGAATAGCTGTCTATTCCTGAGACAACAGCTAATTCCTGAGAGGGCATGAAGGACTGAAGGCCACAATACCCACCATAGCCATTACACATGCTCTGTGAGGGTTGTGAGGAAGGTAAGAGTAGCTTGCACCAGTGAATCCTCTGGCTTTGCACTGAATTCCATGAGCTACATCGCATTCCTTTTGTACGACCCTTCTGCAATCATGCCCTCCCTTGTAAAGCTGATCTGCTTTGGTTTTGCTGCCAGGGAGACACTGGAGGCGCAGAGGGCAAGATTTGCTTCTCCATCTTTACTGGCATTCAATTAGACTTGTCCGGGTAAGACATTTATGTGAAATTCTCAGAAAGATCACACAGCTCAAACAGCCAGGCCACAGGCCAAGCCACATATGAGAGGGGATGGGGGAATACTCACAAAGATGTAATAGAATTTTAAGCTATCACCGTCCACTAAGGCTATGGCTACACTACCTCAGTGAGTTGACCTAAATTATGCAACTCCAGCTAATAATGTAGCTGAAGTCGACGTAGCTTAAGTTGACTTACTGCAGTGTCTACACTGTGCTAGGTCAACGGGAGACACTCTCCTGTCGACTTACCTTACTCCTCTTGTTCCAGGTGGAGTACCGGGGTCAACTAGAGAGCACTTTGCCGTTGATTTAGTGGGTCTTCACTATAGAACATACCACCAGTTTGGGGTTTATGCCCTGTTCCTTGACAATCTGCCCTGAAGTTGGCACTAATGCTCGTGAGCTACTCTAGACAGCTTGACAGTCTTCATTTGTGTTTTGCACAGCACCCAGCCCATCATCAGTGCTCAGCAAATAAAACAACAAAAAATAGCAACAGATGCCAAGATGAATGATCAAAATGAAACTTTAACAATTACCCTTCAGTCCCAATGATACAGGAAATGATATGGCAACACATGGCAGTGCTCAAATGTAGTAAGATTTTCTTTTCAGACCTGAAACAGGTCTGGTTTCTCCCTCATGAGAAACCCAAGTAGGAGACCTGTGAATTATGAAGGTCCTTCCTTTATAATACATTTTTAAAATGTAATCATCCTTCACAGGTGAGATATTCTGTTTATTCTATGGGGATCCATTTAAGTTTAAATTAAACTCTTCAAATGGTTTTGATAATTACTGCAATAAGGACACAACAGGGAAAAGAGCTGGAGAGAACATCCTCCTCTTAATACTTAATAATGTTAGATGAATGGCTGATAGAAATATTTCCAATAAATGAAAATCACTGAATTAAAATTTTCACCTAACATTGGTATATTTTTGTGTGGAAAGAAGTAGTGCTTATCTGCTTAAACTAATGCCAATCTGCAGTTTGCTTTTTTGATATCTTTATTATGACTGATGCCAAAGGCAAATAAAAGACATAGGCCTAAATTTTCAAAAGTTAACAAGGATTTGGGGTGCCCATTTTGAGACACCTTATAGAGGTAGGACTCTCAGAAAGTGCAGAGTACCCACCATTTGAAAATCAGGCCCCTTAAAAGTGTCTCAAATACTGAGGCTCCCAAAATGATTAGTCATTAGAAAACTTAAGCCACAGGTCCTGCCACACAGAGTTACAATCTAAACAGAAATATGATATGACAAGTAAAGGCAAAAGCCAAGAAAGAGAGGTTAAAAGCACATGCAGATCTGGGCCCTTCTCTGGTTTTCTTGACCCCAACCTCAGGCCTCGTCCACAGACCAAAAGGGAAACCGTAGCCAAATAGCTGTCCATCAAAAACTTGTGAAAGGAAGGTTGTTTAATTTGTTCTCCTATAGTCTGTCTATACTAGAAAATTTCATACTTGCTCAACAGCAGTGCACAGCAGCCCTGCAGTTACCAGTGGTGGAAAAATTGAGCCTAGACAGCTGCAGCTACACCATTGCTGAAAAATAGGTCTGAAATTTCCTAGTGTCTTTGTGCTTGAGGACATAGGAGTGAAGCCAACGACATAATCTGTCACTATAGACAATCTCTTTAAGAGAAGTCCACAAGCGAAACAGGAGATGTGGCAGTAAAGGAAAAAGGAGAGCTAGCAGAGCCATGTGAGGAAGCTTACACATCACCTACTCACAGTATGGCTGGCTGCAGCCAGTGCTAATAGTACCTCACGTTCAAAGAAAATACCATGTCATCTCACTCATTGTCCAAGCTAAACCATGGTAAACTTTTAGTTGCTCTAAGTCCTATGTAAGGAATAGGATCATTCCCCCTCTGCCATCCTGCACAGAAAACAGTCCCCTTTCTGTGGCAGTGTCCCCCCAAAAGGCCTTCTCACACATCTGGGGATTCATGCAGCATGAGAGGGCAGGGACTGGGCAGGATGGGGAAGAGACAGCAGACCAAGAGGGACTCACCTCACCTCCCCCTTTAATGGCCCTGGGGAGATTACTAAGACAAGACAATACAGCTTCAGGCTTCCCTGCCTTTCCTGTAAAGCCTCCTCTGCAGTGAAGATCTCCCATTAAAGCCAAAGAGTTCCTGCTAGCACAACTCGAATGGCGTCACGCTGAAAAGGATCACATGCAGAGACACCGGCCTCTTTGTGGATGGGCCTGGCTTCCTGCTGGTCCTGGGGCATTTTCAGGGTTTATGAACAGGCTATGTGGCCTACTTTGCAGTCGGAGACCCTTCCTGCAAAATAAATATAACTAAATAAGTAAAATAATGGATCCCCCCCCCCCCCCCGAGTTCACTCCTGCAATAGCCTTTGCTCTGACATCTATTAGCAAAAGCTGTCAGAATACAAGCCAGCTCGCAGGAAGCTATGAGGAGGAGTTGAACTGAATCTTATCAAGTCAGAAGCCTAAGGCAAGAGATGATACAAAGGATGAAGAATCTGAGACACTGCTTTGCTAGAGGATCTGATTGTGGCATGGGGCTGCTGGAAATCGAGGGCCCTATGCAATCTGCATAGGGGTCATAGGCTTAAGGTCACCACTGTATGCAATTAAGCAATAAGACGCTTGTTATTTGGCTGGTTGAATACCTTGTAATTAAGGGCCGGTTCCAAAGCCCATTTAAGTCAATAGCCATCTTTCCATTGACTTCAAAGGGGCTTTTGATCAGGCCCTTGCTACTGAGTAGGCCACCGCTCTCCCCGTGTTATAACTAAGTTAGCAGCTGCTATCAGGAGGCACTCAAGCTGACAGTCCCATGGTTTAACCATGATAGGGTTGGTGGCAGGACATTTTCATTTAAGCACACTCAACTCTTCTTGTAACAAAGCCAGAATCTGCTGATCTTCAGGGCATGCTGTACGGGCCATCTATTTACCTAGGTTTTTGGAAGGGGGAGGGCGAGGACAGTATACTTGGATTTCAGGAACGGGATACTACTGATATTCCTATTGGGTTAACTGGTTAAGGACTAGGTCTGAATTTTTATTGATTTATTTAGGGTAATATTAAATCTGTTTTTCTTCTGGGTGTGTACAATTTATATAGTGGCACATTTTAAAAATAAAACCATAGGCAGAAATTGCAAACTTTTTGTTACATGCATTATACATCATTTGGATACTGACTCTATTATTAGACACTATTCTCCAATAGAGCAGTTACACTGTACTTTGACAAGCATGTATTTTGGCACATGTTCATTTTGAAAATGCATATTGTTTGGCTGAACCGTAACTCCGCACTGAAAAACACTGTGGAAATCCCTCTTATTTCATGGATCATTGACCCAATGTGTAAATCCTTTTTAGCTTGCAGACCATTGACCAGATAAACCGTAAGGGCTCCAAAGGAAAAGAGCCTTTCTGGTCTGTTGATCAAATCCAGCAGCTGCGCATGAACTCCAAAAACACGTGCAAAAAATCCCTTTGAAATCAAGGCCCTGATCCTGCAAATACTTATGCACATAACTTTATGCACGTGAGTAGTCCCAGTGAGAGACAAAATACATATTTACTCAAGTACACCCTAGAACTACTCATTGGGACCACTCATGTGTAAAGTTACTGGCTTGCCTAAGTGTTTGGAGAATCAGGACATAAATATACATGTACAAATAATCTCATTTAGAACCATTCCGGCTTTTTCACATTTTCCCTCAAAATAAATTAATATTACTGACTTTATACCCAGTATTTATTTTTTCCTATGTTACAAGTAAACAAGATGGCAAAACATGCATCTATACCTCCTAACTTTTTATTATTATTAAACTTTCCACACTCTGGGAACTTTAAAAATAGCCAGTTGGATTTCTCCGCTTCCGCCCCCCCACACACACGCACACACACACAAATGATACAATTAGCTAAAAAATTTCTGAAGATCTGTAGCCTTTTTGCCCAAATGTACAGCTAAGATGCAAGTCCCTGAAAACAGGCATTTGTCTAGAACACACTGTTCAATAATATTTTTTCCTTAACAAAATATTTTGTTAGATAACATTTTTTTCTTTAATTTCATGCCTGAACCGAATATATATACAAATTCAAACTACAGAAACACAAATGTTATCTTCTATGGTGGTGGCACACTGTTATTCTCCAGATCACCCTAACATGAGGTTACTATTATCAATTGTGAAAGCCCAACAGGTGGGTCACATGAAAGGTCACATTAATTTTGTTCACAGGGCCAGACACAAGGTTTTCATCATCCTTAATAAAAACAGAAGCAAGTAATAAAAATATATCATTGCAATAGCATATCTCTCCATTCATATGCAATAACCTCATACATTAGATCCTACCATTTCAAAATACTGCTTCTGGCTCCAGTAACATGATTATTTTTGTGGTTGCTTCTTATAAAAATAATACTATAAATCATGGCTTGACTTAAAAATTTCTACACTGTTCTTTTGAACTGTATTTTAAAATGTTGATCCAGACAAACCTCCTAAAAGCATGCATGCACTTAGACATCTTAAGTACTTTAAATGGTCAATAAGGTGGCAAAGATATTTAGTAATTCCTGTCATTAGTGTAATAGCAAATCATGATGGCCTAGAAGCAGTTAGGCACCCTGGTCAAATCCTGATGCTAAGCTAAAGTAGAGGCATAATTCAGCCATGGTGTCAAACAGTCAGAAAATATTAAATCCTGGCACAATAATCTAAAAGAGAAACCAGTTCAACCGCTCCCTGTTAAGTGTGAGCTATATACTGTGCCCTAGCTTGAACAATAGGGTTTTATGGTTTCCACTCAAGTGTGCATATGATATTTTTATTCTAGTGAATCCAATATTTTATTTTTGTCATATATAATTCCCCTGCGTATATCATCCTACTTAAAATACAGTTCCTATACAGTTTAATGTTAAAGAAGGCCAACATTTACAAGCGTTCTATAGTGTTCAATTTTGTGTTTTTCATTCGGCCTTGTTTTAATACTCTGGGCAGATTTTTAGTTAAGATTCCATATGTATATGGAATATCAAATTTTCAACATTTTTAAGATGAATGTAGTTTTTGTTTAAGTTGTATTTTAATTTTATTTTTAAATGGTGTCCAATGATTTCAAAAGATGAAGGATAAACTGAGAAATGGCTCATGCCTTTTCCCTAGTCTTCTCTGACAAGATGATGCCACTAGACCAAGGGTTCCCAAACTTTACTTATTGAGTACCCCTTCCAGATCTACCAGCTGCCCTACCCTTCTCATCACTGATACTTTGTGTGTTCTTCTTAACACTACCTGTCTTCAGCTATCGGTCCATATTTCCATAAACCTATATATACAGATATAATTATAGTGTGATGTACACAGCTGGAAAAAAAAACCCTTACGTTCTGAGCTCAGTTAGACTGGACAATGCTGAGCAACTGAACCTGCGCTGTACAGTGATTGGAGGTGAGGGCTTTGTACATCTGTGTATCTGTATTCTCATTGGTACATCTTGAAGTAAATTTACTAACATGTTTTATATAACCAATTCCCACAGAGTTTTTAAGCTTCATCTGAGTGGCCTATTATGAAAATGCAATAAAGAAAATAATTAATATATAAAAATCCACCATTTCACAATTTCTCCCGCATACTGCCCAGAGATGTCTCATGTACCCCTAAGGTACGTCTACCACAGTGTGGTAACCTCAGCCCTAGACCTACCTTTCTCACAACCTGAAGCCTGACCTCAGGACCAACATTTCTGGACACCATCTAGCAAACAAAGAACTGCAAGGTAAGCTAAAACAAAATTACATTTGCCTAAAACATTCTTTTCCAATACAACAAGAGTACTTAAAAAAAATCAGTGTTTGAAGTCCAGTGCTTTTCCCATTGAGTCCAGAACAACAAACCAAAGTCCAGGAGTGTTCTAGAAAGCAGTAACTTGTTATCAGAAAGCAACACACGAAGGGAAACACAGGAAATGTACGGACAACCATAGCTACTCATCATTCTCTCATCTACCTGTGGAAAGCTGCTCCTGGCTATGTTCCATCTATTTGCCCACTGCCATGCTGGTAGCCATGTCTGGCCCTGGATTTTACTCCACTACATGCCCTGGTTCAGCAACATTGCCACCATATTTAGGACTGTAAATGTCTTTTCATTGCCACCCCTAGTGTGGTTATGACAGGATTTTTGGGTGTGCTTCCACAGCAAGTTTTATTGAAAATCCTACTACTGATTTGACAAGTGTAAAACTGAATCTTTGTGGCAGTTTACACCCTTGTCACTCCCACACCCCTCCTCTTGACATGCTGTCATCATAAATCCCTAACACACACACACACACAGGTAAGTCAATTTCAATGTTGGATGAGACAAGGTTAGGAAATTCTTGTGCATTTTAAGTCAGGGAAAATTCTTTTTGGTAATATCTGATACATACACTTATACTATGTGGTATTCTCCTGTTTACAGGGCATGCCAAAACCTTTATCTAGGTTAAACTAAGAGTTAAACTAAAAGTAGTGGCATGTAAATATTTTTGACATGAAAAACTTCTTGAAAGCAGGGTTTGACCACACAGAATGTGTTTTATTCTCTCTATGTTTAGGCAAAAAAACTCCAGAGTTGTGTGGAATTATTCCAATCAATTTAGTTAACCAAATTTGTAGTTCACATTTTTCTTACATTTCAACAAATTGTTCTTTTCCCTTCCATCTCTCCCCATATTTGCTAGAGTCAATTTCCAAAAAGGGGAGGGGGGAACCACAGGAAACACCTCAAATTGTCTCTAACACTGTAAACTTTAGAATAAATTAGTATCTGTTGACAAATTACAAAGGAACCAGAGAGATTACGTGGTAAAAAGGGCTACCCCCCACCCATATCTCTATGAAGCATAATGCAGATTGAGCCTAAACCAAAACAGAAAAATAAGTGGTATGTAGCTAACATTTTGCAGACAAAGCCTAATGTAAAATCTAAAAGTGTTGGAGACAAGTTCTTAGTGTCAATAATTTGATGTATATGATTTACAAAGGTCAGGCTCACTTATGGAAAATCTTTTGAAAGATTTATAATATTCACAATTCAGCTTCCTCTACAGGTTTTAGATTATAAACCAACTAGTTGAACCAAAGTTTCCTCAATGGTCATATCAAGGCCACAGCTATACTGCAGTTAAAATCTGGGGCTATGGCTACAACATGGTTCTATTAGATAGATACACTTTCATCCGTATGCAATGGAACCATGTGTGTTTCTAGATCCCTAGATTTGGTTGTAAATTGCAGTGTAGACTGAATTATAGACCCTAGCTATTTTAGAATCAGAACCACAGTGGCTGTTTCTAAACATGACTGGCTAACATTTCCAAATGTGAGTGCCTAAAGTTTAGCTCCTAAATCTATTTTTAGACAACTAAATAAAAGTAACCTGATTTTGAGAGGTGCTGAGCAACCCCAGCTCCCATTGGAGTCAATGAGAGCTGTAGGTGCTTAGCACCTCTGAAAATCAGGCCATTTCTATTGAGGGGGTCTAAAAATGGATTTAGGAAAATAATTTTAGGCACTCAAGTTTGCAAGTTTCATCAGATTATTGCTGACAGGGTTAGAGCACCATGTCCCTGGCCACCATGGCCTGCATTTGTTTTGCTTTTCCTGAGAACCGTATTGATCAAACCATGCCGTAGATAAACTGCTTTCTGCGTGCCTCCCCCAGTGATTTCCCACACGCACTTACACTGGTGTTTACACACCGTTGGAATTAGCACAGTGCAAATTGGGTTTTTGAAGGATCAGCTTTGAAGCAAATCAGTGTCTAACATTAAACCTATTTTCTTTTCTTCAGCACTGTATACTATTCCTTCTAAGGATGAAGACAACATCTCTTCAAGAATGTACTGAAGCGGACTAACAGGACATATGCGAAATCATTATTTAATTCTGAAAACAGAACCATTTATGGACTGATGTAGTTTTGCATTTTCATGTGTGTCTGCATTTGAGTGTATTTGGAGAACAGCAGGTAGAATGGCTATTTTAGTAAGAGCACATGACTTCCCATCTACAAATGGAACTGGTAGTATGGACTACTAATCCAAACAAGCCATGAAGGATTTACTAGAGACAGCCTTTCATCTTAAAGTGTTTTCCTTTGCCTAAGAAATCATTCTGTGCTATCTCATTTTTCTGTGCTTGTTGCGAAGGACAGAGAATTTGAGAATGACTCAGAATTAGGGACTGGAGGAAGTGAAAGTATGTCTCTGGCTCAAGCACTGAACCTATTATGGAGGATTAGTACCAATTTGATAACTCTGTTTCTCTCTGTTCAACCATAGAGACCCTCACAAAAACTGTAGTCATGAGACATTGCTTTGCATTACTTATGGGGGGGGGAGTCTGCGGCGATTCTGGGACAGCAGGGTCTGGGACGACTTTTGAAGGCAATGCACTGAACTCTTTTCTGAATACTGATCAATTTAGGGGCAGCACTTACATACCTCTAAAATACATTGTGTCCAGTCCTTCTTAGTTACAAGGTGGGTGACCATGACACAAAGCCTTGAGGGTAGGAAGATGAACATTTGGGAAATGGAGGTCTGAATGCTAATGAGAATACAGCAGTCATTTACAAACAATTAGAATAACAAACACCTGAGGCATGATTTATTTTTTTTCTTTTAATTTCATGTGGGTCAGATTAGTCACCAGTTTCTCTCTATTTATTTGTGATTTGTAAATTTTATTAATTCAGGTAAAGTATCTACTGACAGAGGAAGTTTCAGGCTTAGGTAAGTATGAGAATTCTATTACTTCCATCATATGTTAAAAAGTGGGGGAGGAAAAGCCTTTGTACCTACCAAAAGTGTGCTGTTGTAATCTCAAATCAGTTGTTCTGCACGTACGGATATAATGACAGGAAAAAAAAGTAATTATAATTAGGTGTCTATTTTGATTTTTCTCTTCATAGTATCCGTACTGAATGTCATTTGATTTTAACAAACTATAAAGTCATTTTCAAGCAGAGACTTCATATGCTTGCAGTGACAAGTTTACTTCAATGAAATTTTCATATGCAACCATTTAAATAGCCAAAAACAAAAGTAATATTTTCATCCTAACATTTTTTTAAAAACCAACCCCTTAACACAATATGTTGACTGTCTAAATGACAATCCAAACTCAAATTCACAAGCCAAAGCTAAAAATTCATGATCTCAAAAAAGTACAAAAAGTCATTTTGGGGAGGGCAGGAGGAGAAATCCCTAAAAAGAAAAATTCAAATATACCCAAACAGTTATTGATGCTCCGCATATCTATTAAGGCCCCTGTCTTGCAACTGGAGCTGTGTGGGAGATGTTGGAGCCCAAGAGGAGTACCACTTGACTTCAGTAGGGCTCCACATGGGCATAAGAATCCACAACATGTGTAAGGGCCCACCCACAAGAATAAGATTTCAGGATCAGGCTCTTCATTTTTTGGCATGTATATTTAGTGAAACTAAATTACTACTAATTAGGGATCCCCATCTCCAACCCTTAATCACCCAGGAAGTCTCACTGACCTTAGTTTGATTTGATATCAATAGGACTACTCAGAGTATATCTTTACTAGGGAAAAAAGTGTGTTCTTATCACGTGTTAGCTAATATATGACAAATAACATGAGGTAAAATCCTTGTGAAGACAAGGCACTTTGTTGTTTTCTCACAAGTAAAGAGTAGGGGGGAGCCTAGGGTTTATCTTAATCTGTTAACTCACATTAATATTAGCTAACACAGTCAGAATGCATCAACACACCTTTTTCCCCCCAGAAAAGATAAGGCCAAGGGTAGCAGAATCTAGTGCAATGACACTAGATATTATCTAAGGTAACAAAAATTACGTTTGAGGGTTTTTCCACCCAGAGGACATGAGCTTTAAAATTTAGGTGGGCAGTTTAGAACAAATAGAGAAATTAAGGATAATGTAAGGAGAAAATTTCAATTTGCAAGCTTCTTCAGTAGGACCTTTGATACAAGGGACACCCTGATTAAAGAAATGGAATTGCCATCAGATATTTCTACATAGCTAGAGGAAACTCTGAACAAATGTATTTAAAGGGCACATTCAAATGTAGCAACTTAGAAAAAAAAGTCATTCTAGGCAGCTTCGATAGGAATTCAATGTGATTCCGATTTGTGTCTTAGTTTGCAAAGAAAATAAATCAAACTGTAGCGTATTTTTTTAAAGATAACTTCTAAGAGTTATGTGTATTTTTTCTTATTATTATTATTATTATTGAGGACTTATCACTAAAGGAATAATTTAGGCAGGTTTAAGGGAAAATAATAATGTGATGCAATTATGAGAGGGAAAAATTAAATTAAATATTAGGAAAAAAATTAATGACAGTGAAGTCTATTAGACTACTATGGAATATTCTCCCAAGGGAAGTGATGAAAGCTCCATCATGACACGGGACATTTAAAACTATACTGTACAAGACACTAAAAATCTATTAGAGGGAACAATCCTGCATGGGCAGAGATGATCCTAATAAGTTTTTACATGCTTCGGGCCCCAATTCTGCAAACACTTATGCACAAGCTTAAAACTTTAAGCATGTGAGTAGTCCATGTGAGTAGTCCAGATAAGCGATAATACAGATAATAATTTTGTACTTCTTATAGAATTACACCATTTTTAATAACTCCCACTTGTCACAATGAGGTGGTTAGGCAGGCGATTCTTTTTTGCTGGTATAAAGATAAAATCTTATTCCACAGTAGGTACAAATTACTTTCAGTTGTGTAGAAAGAAAGTACAGCCATGTCCCATCCACACCAGGTTTTCCTCTAGGTATACCAGGAATTCAGCTAGACCCTTTCCAAACTAGGAACTTCCACAGCCAGAATGGAGCTTCTTGAGTTGTCCAAAACAGGATTGAACACCTCTCCCTATATTTCTACACTACAGCTAAGCAAGGTCCCAGATCACCACAGTTATGCCACAGAGACATGGCTCCATATATAATTATGCCTTCCTCATGAAAACTTGGAAGTTAAAGAGCTTCTTCTGCAAGTCCAAACCAAAAATATCAATTCCATTATTGCGTGAATAGGCATCATTCACCCAGAGTGGACCTGGAAGCTCAGCTACAAAAGTTGCATGGTTTATCAAAAACAAACAACCCTACACCCAATAGCTGATGCAGGCCTGTTTCCACTGACTTGCTGTTTGACCTGCTCCCTTCTTTTATTAAGCTAGGTCAGTTTTTAATCCTCTCCTGAACCCTTTCTTATAATATACAATGCCAACACAGCTCTTCAGGATGCCATTAGAGCATCTTTAAGCACTGAAGCAGTAGAAACTTGTCATGAGCTACAGAAGCCCCATTAACTGAAAAGGTCAAGGTCACTGGCAGCCTCTTCTTCCTTTAGTGATAACTGTTCAGAAATCTGGCATCACCTTCATTTAAAAAGGTCTCCAAACCAAATGAACCAGTTCCTTGGTGCCATGCCACATTCTTTTCTAAGAAGAGTCTCAAAGAGCCATCAGCATCAGAATAAACAGCAGGACAAGGAGGAAGGCTTAGATGTGAAACTGATGCACTGGATTGGGGCAGTTTCCCTCCTTGTAGCAAGTATCCACTTAGATCCCCTGAGCTTTTCAGAATAGAAATACTGTAAACTACAAACTACATTTTTCTATAAAGGGTCTCATCCCCACCGACCCCCCGACAGTGGCTTACCTCACCAGTGTTTTTTTTCTCCTTCACCCCCACATGGTCTAGTTTAACAAAGAAAATGAGGCAGTGGTGGGTAGCTGTCATGGTAATGTACTTCTTCTCTTTATCCCTAAGAGAATGGTGTCTATCTTTGTCCAAGAGGCAAAGCAATAAGACCTAACCGTAACCTACTTTTGCTCTCTAGTTTTTCACATGGGGCACCAATTAAAATATGGAATCCATCAGTTATGTAGCAGCTTTTCTCTTTCCGTGTTAAAAACAACCCCCCATCTTACATTGCCTAAAAACTGAAGTGAATCTGTGAAAAAAAAAATAGTTTTTAATATCAGAAAGCATTTTAATTGTAGTAAAATGAACAATACTGAAATTGTTTGAAGAGGGAATTAAATTTAATGAAATTCACAAACAACCCCTTTTAGAAAGTAACAACAATTTTTGAACATTAAAGAGAAGCTCATTATATCAAGACAACTCCAATGTAAAAGGCAGCCTGACTTCAATCGCTGCATATCTGCATGTTAATGAACGTGCTGTGTGCAGCAGGGACTGAGCAGAGTAAGTAATGGGAAGACTGTCTTAAAGCATACAGTACACTATGGAAAAAAAAAACACGCCACCTTTAATCAATGAAACACCTTTTCACTGGTACCTTAATAGCAACTGAAATGATTTCAAACGTAACACAAAAGGAAGATGATACTTAGTAAAGGTTTCTTTAAGACATAACATTTCTTGCACATTCTTTCAGCGTTCACATGCTGTCAGCATCACTGTGGCAAAGACTTTCAAGTTTCAGCAGACAGATACCGCCTAGTACAAAGTCTTTGTCATAATAATTTCATTGCAGCCCCCTGATCAAACATCTAGACAAATCTGAGACTGAAAAGTGAGTGCTAACCAGTGACCTTTGATTAGAACCACAAGCACCAGTTTTAATAAAATGCCTCATTCATTGCTTTCCACTGCCAACAAGGAAGGTGTGTTAGAGCCTGAAAAATGTAGTCAATATACCATTTACACCTACATATAATGATTCCTATTATTCACAGCTGGAATTTGGATTGTAGCAAGTGAAACACAGACATCTTAAAATAGCTAAATGAAAACACACAAACAACATTCTACCTTTAAAATAAATACAGGAGCCCGCCTCAGTCTCTCTGTTGCCTGCTGTTGCCTTTCATGTCTTGCTAATCATATTGTAATAGTCTCCTTTCCAAAACCTTCATTTACACAATGTTTGGTTTGTTACTATTTCTAAAAGTCTATGGACTGTTGGCAAAGCTCAGTTTTCAGGGCGTTTGAACTTGTACTTTGCTTAACTAACAGTGCCCCATTCAAGTACACAGCTATAAAGCTCACTTATATTCAAGTCAAAGTTTGAAAATTCAGCTCATTTTCTTGAGCTGGACTTCACAATATTTTTTTAAACAGACTTGCAGACTTGATCAGTCGTTCAACACACTTTTATGCCTAATATGTCCAAGTTGCTGCTCTCTAGTGTGGTGGTTCAAAGAAATACAATTTAGAGTCAGTTTCGTGTATTCCTGCTTTGGCAAATCAAGCAAGGGGACAGAAAGGGGTCTTATCACATTTATTTCCCACTTGAAAAGAAAAAGTCTTAAGCAGGGTAATAAATATTCAAATGACTTTGCACCACTGAGCTACCATATCAAGCTAATGATCTGTAATCTGGAGCTCTATAAAAAGAAAGCTTACTGCCTGCCGTCACCTAGAGGTGTTGCCGTAAACACTGTGGGGGGATATTCTGCTCTCAGTGTGTGTGCGTGTAACTCCACTTAATGTTGTTTTCAAGATGAGAACATATAGCTGAGTCGCAAAACAGAAACAAGGATGAAACAAATGCAGAAAAATCCAGGAAATTAAAAGTTTCTGATGATTTCTGATACTTCTTTCTTCACTGTACTACCAAAAGGGGGGTCTGCATTCAAGGCCTCCCATGCCGTGGAAGCAATTGGAAATAGAGTGGGGGAGGGGCGGGAGGCGAGTCACACCTCTGGTGAGAGCCCTGGCTAGTTAACGAAGAACAATATTAGCAAACTCCAGAGAGATTCCTGGTCACCAGAGGATGTTGCTGCAATCTGGGATTCTGTGTGGCAGGACAAAGCTGCAGCTGAAGAGGACTTGTGCTATGACTTAACACCCAAAGCAGCAATCAGCAGCAGTAGAAGCAAAACAGTAATAAATAGCAGATGCAATACACACAGTCCACAGTTTCACTTGAGTATGAATCAAATGCATGTCCACTAAAGGTACGCCAAGAAGTAATCAGCTTAATCTGCAGCAAGGGAGTCAGTTAGATATTGGGGGGGCGGGATTTCCAACTGTAAGGATAGCTAAGTGCTGGAATAGGTTACTGGAATCCCCATCATTGGAGGTTTTTAAGATCAGGTTCGACAAACTTCTGTCAGGAATGGTATAGGTATGCTTGTTCTTCAGCACAGGGGGTCTAGACTAGATGACCTCTTGAGGTCCCTTCAAGACCTACATTTCTTATATTCTATGAACAGGCATGTGCTACATCAAAAACCATGCAGAAATGTAGACCTCCACCTCAAACTGGAGCAACAGGCCTAAAATATACACTCTGTACAATTACATTTTAACTGCAGGTGTATGCATACTTACTGCATTTTTAAAGTAATGATGCAGAATGTAAACTAATAAGTCATTCCTTACCTCCATTATGATATACTACATAAGAGAGAGAGTCTCTAAGTTGAGCACAGGACTGGAAACTAGCCACATCTCCTGAGTTCTATTCCTGGCTGTGACCCAGACCACATCCGTGGGTTTGAGTAAATCTCAACCTCCCAGCTTCAGTTTCCCAATTGGCAAAATGGGAATAATCATACTGAGTGGAAGATTATTTAAAGTGTGTACTAGAGGTTTTTCTATCTAGGTCCTCATATGACAATTATCACTGTAGAATATGAGTTTCCTCCCTACTGGTTAACGGTTTCTCTGTTCTGTAGGAAAATGCTTGTCATCAGAAGCCAAAGATCTCGCAGGCAGCTAGGACCAATGCCATGGAGGGCTTCGAATATCAAGTCAGAGACTTGGAACTGGATAGCAAAAGCTGTGGACCAATTTGTGTACTTCACAATGTTTCACAGATTTGAAATTCTAGGTGTCCAGTCTGTACCAGACTGTTTCCCACCAACACCTTCCTCCTTTCACAGTTGCCTTTTGTCCAAGAACCATGACAAAGCAATCTGCGCAGGCAGCGTGGTGGAAGATGGTGCATTGTTGCTAGAATTTCTATAGCCATAGTCTGGGAATGGTTTATAATGCTTTTCTAATTCTTCTGGTCCTTGGCCTTTTGGTTGGGTAGCTCACTGGGACATGACTACCCCAAAATACTTATATGCTGTGGTGTCTGACAAAGCCAAGAAATTCTAACTTAAGTTTGACACTAAGTCATTAACTTATGCCTTGGTGCTTCTTACTTTCCTCCCCCAACTGGGTAAACTAGGGATAGACTGTCCCATTGCAGATTTGAATTTCCTGGATTTTGTTGCTCACAGACAGACAAATAATGTTATTTAACCATATTTTAGGTATGAAATAGTATCAACAATCTGTGTTCCTGCCAGAGAACTGAACATTTGCCAAAAATCTACATATACATATTTTTGATTTTTTTCATCTTCAGACTTGTAATGGACTAATCATACTTGCTGCTGTGTTACAAAGATAATCATATTGTTCGTTTCTTTTCTGTATACATTTGGCCTTTATGTGAATGCTGTCACAAAAAAAAAAAAGGAACAAACCAGATTGTTAAGCACTAGACCTAAATTAAGTGGTAATATGGTTTATTTAGTGGCATACTTATCAAGTCAGTTCTACTGCTGTTTATTTAAATAGAAACTGAAAGATTAGCTACCCAGCAAACACCAGGCATTCTAAGCAGGAAATTGAAAGGATTCTAGGTTCTCCTATAATGAGAGAACTTTTGACATGTTCTCCTAAACAGTTTCCTGTTCTGAAGTATAATAACCACTCTAAACCTCAAGAAAAAAATATAACTAAGCTAGAAATATGAACATAAAAAGGCAAATGTATCCAAAGATGGACACACTGCAGACATACTGGTGTGTATTATATACCTGAATTTAACATAAAGCCCCTAGGTTCTGTGATTACAGGCTAAATGAAAGGATACCATTGAGCAGAATACCAAAATAGTCAAATGAGCTCCGTAAAGTATAAACAGATTTCTTAGAATTCCCCTCAAAACATGGCTTTAACAGACACTTTTAAATTCCCTGCACACAGAGTATATTGCCTTTTTATTTTCTTAAACTTTATCTTATTGAAGGATAACCCTACCTATAATCTCACAGTTTTGTGATTACTAAAACTATTCAACAGCAAATGTTTTACAGATACAGTAGTTAACTAGATTTTTTCATATATGTATTTGCAGTTATTTACATAAAACGCAATCAAAAAGTTAAGTAGACCTTAAAGTTGTACCAAAAAGTTCAAATAAACAAGTTGTCATAACATCTTGTTAAAGTCATTTGAAAAGCACCTAAGTTTTGCAGGTTTAGGCTTTTCAGTAATCCTTTCCATTAAGTAGATATGCAGTGGACCTTCAAAATATTCATATAATAATTTCACAAGCTGTAATCTTTGTGATGGAAACATTATAATTCTTAAAAGTCTGATTACTTTTAGGACTAATGATTCATACAATCAGACTGATTTAGAGATCCCAGCTTCTCTGTCTTAAAAAATAGCCTTCAATCCACCTATCAGATGGAAGTTTAGATAGATGAGAATTACTACCAGTGATTCTTTTTAATTTGACCAATTGTGGAATTTTATCTGTATTTAAAAAACAAAAAACAAAAAATGCCATCCTCTGTGAGACACACACACACACACACACCCAGTAACTCTCATGCTTTTCTTTCTGAATATAAGTGCTGTGAGTTGAGATTATAAAGCTAAAGTGACTTAGATACATTTTTATTCCACTGTTACCACCTGTCAGTAAATATTACCTGAGGGAAGTGCCACTATTCCAAAGGCTTCACACATCTGAACAGAAAGAGTTTAGTTTTCATCCTAAACTGGCTATTTCTGAATGTTCATCCACATAAAACTGGATTTTTATTTGCTGCAAAATGTGTTCTACAATACAGGAAAATCAAAGGAGAAGTCAAGCAATTTAATCTAAATAAAGAATAAACTAAAAACATTTGTGTATGATCAAAGCTACTGTACAGCACTAGCAGGTAACCAATTTTAGTCGATTTGCATATTATAAATAGCACATTATAGTATTCTACAAACTTGGAGCCTGATCCTGCAGCTTTTAATCAAGTAAACTTCACCACGGCAGTTAACAGATGGGCTTCATTGAGTAAGGCTGCAGAATCAAGCCCCATATTTTAGGCTGTACCAAAAAAAAGTTCTGTCTGAGGAAAGAAAGCCATTCTTTAGGTAGATTTTATGTCTCTATGTGTGTATAAAATATACAGAACAATTCTTTTAAATACATGTCTTTAAACTATTTATTTTCACACATATTGACTGATACTGAGTAATACAAGAAATCTGTTCACATGGGTCAAATATTACTTTCAGTGCCACCTAAAGCCCTTATTTAATTATATTCATTTATGTCTCAAAAGGCAAAAATCAGTATTCTATTCCTCAGAAGCAAATTGATGCTGGTATCTCATTTATGACTGAACCAGCACTGTTAAACTTATTACTATTTGTTATTTGTTGGAAAC
Source organism: Terrapene triunguis (assembly GCF_002925995.2). NCBI lineage: Eukaryota > Metazoa > Chordata > Testudines > Emydidae > Terrapene > Terrapene triunguis. The sequence goes on along the minus strand of NW_020664447.1, from coordinate 710,026 downwards.
TCTTTATTGTACATCTTTTTCCATTTTAATAGATGATTCACTTGCCTGATACGTATGGATCAAATGTCTTAGCAACTTAGTCAAAAATATTCAGACTTGCACTTCCAAAATTAATTTTGATATTTCCTGTTGCCAAATTTGCCTCATTAGAACATAATCATAATTTTGTAGCAATGCTGATTTAACTACATAAAAATCTATGGGAACATTTTAGACCGCATATGTTCAGGAACGTATTTGTCTTGTGCAGAGCAGCTATACACTCAGTTTGTTTCAAGTTGTTATCATCTTCTCTTTAAGTCGAACAGTAACTGGATTCAGAGAGTTTCCTAAAAACTGCCTATAAACTTCCAATTCAAATATTTATAGTTTATCTTCATTCTGTGAGTTCTGCCTCTCATGTAAACCTTTAAATCACTACTGTGATTCTACTAGCCATCTAAATTGCTTCCTCACCACTTTAAAAAAATATGTATCTTGATCCTTTTAAGTAATTAGGCTATCAGCAAGAAATAAATCAGGCCATTACAATTATTGTTCATAGCTTAATTTATACCATACATTTCAGAGACTAAGCTAAGCATTTTATTTCATAAAAGTCCTTTTTCACCCTTTTCTCAAAATATCTTTCAGAACAAGATCAGCTGCACAAAAGTGTTAACACGTGGCAAAATTTCTGGAGTTTCTGTAGAAATTAAAAGCAATACAAATTGCTTTGGACAAAAAGGGACAAATAGGTCAGATCAAATAATCATTCCTGCAACTTTCTTTAACCGCTAGCTGCATTTTATATGCAGTTTCCTATATCTCATATTAAATTCGATCATATATATTTAATTCCATTCTTAAAAATTTCAGCAGACAACTTCAGTGCTAACCTACAACTGCCCTGTCAGAAAATCTTTGATGTCACAGCATAATAGCTCCTGAAAGAACAGCACTAATACTTAATGTAACATGAAACCAGGGCCCTGCAGTGGGGCTGTCTGCTGTCAGGAACAAACAGTTTCACTGCTGTTCCCCAGAAGTGACAAGATTGAGAACGAGCAGGGCAGCACCTCCTCAATGCTACAGGAGACCTGTGCACCAGAGTCACTGGCAAATCCAATCCCATCATTTTAAATACACTATCCACAACTTAAACACACATACACACAAAATTAAAATACCCAGCATTGTGGCACTAACACATCAAAGATGTTTTCTCAAACTTCTATGAATACAAACATTTTAAAGTTAGGATGTGTTAGGATTCTGCACTGCAAATGATAAAACAAACATCTTTATGTGGAATTTCCCAGATAACTAAATATGTTTATAATCAAAGATACTTGTTTCATCTAATACTTCTGAGTGGCAGATTCTTCTGGTGAATTAGCAATTTTGGTTGCCGTGAACTTCTTGTTATTCCACCACAAAACAAAATAGATTCAGGATATCATATGGATTATTACTGTTTTGTGCATCAAATTAAGTCCTGGTGCATGTCAAAACCCATCAATGTTTCGCCAGCTTGCTAACATGTGTGATGCTCACTTCCAAGCAATGTGCTTACTACTGAGGAAGCACAATGCACAATAGATAGTAAGCATCTGCAAGATCAGGCACTGTGATTTTATATGGGTTCAATCCCAATCGGTGCTGAGTGTCTCCTGCGAGGTGCCAACTTCAATAAGAGTGAAGGAGGAGGCCCCCAGCTCCTCATAGGATCGGACCCTATATTTCTCCAGCTTCAAGAATGAGCTCTATTATTTGACCTCTTTTCAAAATGCTTTTAAATCTCCCATGTATCATTGCTCTTGGTCCCAACAAATTATTATGAATGAGAGTACCAACTCCCAAACAAATCAACTCCACTGCTGGATTTATTCTTTTTGGAAAGCTGACTGGTCTATTGTATACACCGGCAATAGAAATATTTTTTAAATTTTATAAAACCTGGCTTCTGTCTGACTTGTAAACATTGGATATATTACCCTTTCATTTGTAAAGCTTAATCCTACAACTTGTCAGGCTTAATAAATATCTAGAATAATAGTGAAAGTATAAAAAAAAAATTCCTTGTCATTAATAGTAAATTCAACCCAAGTATTTAGATAAAAGGAGTCAGTGTCAGAGCTTTTAAGAGGTTTTGAAAGTAAACACATAATAGTGAGCACTTTCAGTACACAAATTTCTCAAAGGCAATCTTGAGGCCACCTAATTTTGGTAGTCATGAGATGATAAATGTATGTCAAATATTGGTGCTTCTCACTACTCTCTCAGTGAATCATTGAATCTTCAACTGTAGTTGAAAACAAATAATTTGTAATACAGTACCTGAAATATAGTCCCTTGCAGACACTGAACTACAAGTGAGATTCTACTCTTGCATTCACAAGATGCACCACCACAAACAGTATAAAAAAAAAAATCTACTCGCACACATTTAAGGAAACATTTACAACAATTATTATTATTTATTTAAATTACAGTGCTTATGGGACCCAATTGAAACCCCATTGTGCAAACACGCAGTAAGAGACAGTCCCTACCCCTAAGAATTTAGGATCTAAATTGACAGACAAAAGACAGGAGGAGAGACTGAAGTGATGTATCCAAGATCACACAACAGGTCTGTCAGAGCCAATATTACACTGGTAAGACCTACATGCTGTTGAACCCGGGATGCCTTAGATACTTCTGTTGGAATGGTGCATAATGAGAGAGTCAGAGTTCAGCTAGACCACGCTAGTTAACAGTCCCTAGATTTGAATTCTGTGGGGCTGCAGGCAGGGAGTTTTTACAGAGACAATGAAATTCTCTTTCCCCAGTGGTCTGACAAAGCCAAAGTTTATTCAGCTTCAGGACACAATCCAAAATTTACGTATTTACTTCAGCCTTTGGCAGAGGTGGTTGGAGTTTTTCTGGAATTTGTGAGTGATGCTTAAAATCGATTGATCAGACATCTAGAGATTATGATGGGCAAATTACATACATCATTGCAAGAGTGTTCCCAATAATCTTTATAGACATTTTTCTGAACAATTTTACAATGCCAGAGGAAGAGATTAGATTATTTCTTTTCTCTAATTTCTGTGATTCGATATAACAAAACTAAAAGCAGCAGCAAGATACATTATGTAACAGATCAGGTCAGATGAAGAAGGAAATAATTCTGAATTAGTTTCCTCCTTGAAAAAGAGAACATTTGGAGGGGATAACAAATATTCAAGTGTAGTGATTTTGTACCACAGAGCAACCCTATCAAAATAATGAACTGAACGCTGTGGCTGTACAGAGAGAAAGCCTGCTGCTTGCCATCAGTTAGAAGTGTTGCACAGAATATTGTTTTAGAATGACAACAAAATAGCCGGTAGAAGGCAAAGAAAAACTGGAAGTAAAAGGAATAATAAGTAAACAGCTACTATTTTAAGTGTTACTGATTTCTCTTATTGTATTACGGGGGGGCAGCATGGATCAGCATTCACGGCGCACTCCCCATCAGTGCCTAGCCCAGGGAAACTAATGATCCAACCAGTGGACCAAATTTGGTGATGAAATCTGGTCACATGCCACCTGAGGTACATTACGCATATGCTAAGAAGACTGTGTTAGCGCATTAGCAGATTTTGAGATAAATATCAAAGTTCAAAACAAATTGAAGATTAGAATCCGGCCCAAAGCACTTCATCTTGATCTAACATTTTAGCCATTTCACATTAAACACCAGTTGATTATTAAGAACATATTTACTGAGCATCAGTAATTACATATGAGCCATACCCACAAGAAGCTATCCATAGCCTTCTAGACAGAACAAGCCCAAGAAGGTTGCTAATCCTGACCATGTGACAGGCTGACCATTAAACAACAGGTCATCTCATTGAGGAAATCCATAAGACTCCCCCTCCCCCAAATCTCTGGAAGCAATAAGGGATAGTCCTGCAAGATCCCAATCCTGCACAACATTTAAATATGTGCTGAACTTTAAGCACGTGAGTAGCCCCATTGGACAGAAGTCCTACTGGGACTATTCATGTGCTTAATGCTCAGCATGTGCTCCAGTACTTTTCGGGATCGGGGTCAGAGTGCTCAGTACCTTTAAGGATTAAGTCTTAAATACTGACAATCAGTAGTAGAGAGTTCATGCAAATGATTTGTTCCACTCGCCATAGTCAATAACTCCCTATCTTCATTTCAAAGCCCTGACATGCAGCCATGCAGAAAGTGAGAGTCTAGATAACTCTCTTGCACAACCACAAGTGGGGGAATGTGGAGCAGCCAGTCTTTAGATCCATTGTAATGTTCTGTTTTGACTGTTAGATGATAAATAAAGAAGCTTCCAAATGCACTCTTTTCAGCCCTATAAATCTCATGACCATGATTGGCAGCTTTACTGCTCTTCCCTGGCCGACAAAGTCTATTCCTGAAGTCATCCAAAGCATAGTAGCCAATATTTAAAAATAGAATTTCAAGGATAGTTCTTCAAATGTGTGGTGTACACTGGAGAGTGCAGACTACATTCTGTTGAATTTTAGAGGTTTTTTGTTTTGTATTAGGGCATCAGAGGCTGTTCCAAAAAGCTACCTCTTCCACAGGACAAACAGACAAAAATTCCACCAGACCAAATACTCTCTGTCTCACTCTGCAGCATCTTCATCTGCATTTCAACACACTAGAATACAGCGTGATTCCAAGCTTTCCCAATCACATTACCCGGGGGGCGGGGGGGGAAGCTATTGGCATTCATAGAGATGGAGCTGGAAGCTAGATATGCCCTTTCCCAGTTCATGCACAATATATTTTGCTTTTGTCCTTGAAAACTTCCTGAATATGTGGCATGCGATTTCAAACTTTGTCCATTTAGAAGTAATTTCTGCAACTTGTGCAGACTGCAGACACACAGCACTGAAAATTTACTCTTTAGTTTAATTGTAAGAACCACTTTTATTGGAATTATTGCTAATACAGTCATTGCAATTTATTTTCATATGAAGACTCTGACAAATAAAAAAAATCTGTTTCTCATATATTTGATCATATAATGTCCCTTCTGAGGCTTCAGCGTTAGGGAACCTCTGATATGTGAGCTTCATAGATTTTGGAGAGGATGTACTCTAGTGCCTCACAGTTCCTTCTCTGCCACAGCTTTTCTGGTATTCACCCACAAACAGACCAATGCCAGAATCTGACTTGTGGGAAATATGCTTTTCACCATACAGGATGACTTAAGACAAGTAAAATGAGACTTGCCATGTAAAAGTACAAAATTAATTTCTGACATCAGGCAAGGAGTACAAATGGTAAAATTATGTATCTTTTCTGAATGAATTTGTCTGGGCCTAAGGCCTTATTCATTACAAAGAACTTGTATACAAAATGCCTATCTTGTTCTCACACGTTTTAGGCTTTTTTAAGCATGAGGCAGGAGTGTGGATTTTATCAGATATGAACATAAAAAAACAACACTTAGCAAGACATTGGCAGGTTAGTCAAGTGTGGATTTACACATAGAAATCAAATGTCAAGAAAGAAAACACACCTTTATGTCTGATCACATGACCAATGTCTGAAATGGATATTTAATTTAATGGCTGTTCTGCCTCATTTCAACAATTGCACGAAACTGAGACACAGAAATCAGTTAACAAATATGAAGAACCAGCCACAGATTGAAACCACAATCATTAGATCTGGGGTTTGCAACACTTTTTCATTTGTGGACCCCTAAAAAATTTTGAATGGGTGTATGGAAATCTTAGACGTCTGCAGACTCAAAGGTTGAAAACCACTGCAGTAGATGGCTGAAACTAAGATAATCGAGCAGCTTTCACAACAGAAATCACTACAGTCAGAAACACCGGTTAAACCTTTTTCTTTTTTTCTCCAGTGAAAGGTTGACATATACAGTACAAAGTTATTCAGCTCTACTCAAGAAACCACAGCAATAGGATGATCCTACTAACTGTGGGCCTTACCTTTAGACGTGTGGAGGAACTGTAACTTTTCCCATAGGAGTTGCAGTAGCTCAGTGCCTTTCAGGATGAGGCCCCATTTTGTACTAATTATAGACTGAACCCCTATTTTCAACTCTCCTGTGTATCTACAAGCACTGGCAGCTCTGTTGTTTAACAGATGCAGCACACTGGGTTCAATCCAGCCAACAATATCAATACACACACTGGAAGGCTGAAGGTAATGGCTTTGTAGCAGGCCAAAAAAAAGAGCAGCCTGCTGTGGAAGCCCAAAAAATCCCATCCCCAAAGCACAGTCACACAGCTTCCTGGGAGGCAGTTGTCTGGGGACCATACAGCCTTGGCAACCACTGCTGTACTGCCTTGCAGTCATTAATCCAAGTCTCGGCTAGTATAATATTCCTGTTTGGTTGTGGGTGGCAGAATGGATGAATTCAGGGTCTTGTCCTCTGAACTGATTTTTGGGGGGGAAGGGAGGATGGGTAAAGTAGAAGAAGAAGAGTTCTTGCCTCTCCTGAGTTATCAATGAAACACCATTCGTACACTCGCCTCTATAACTGGATGCATCTCATCCATTACCATCATTCTGACACATTCTTTCTCTGACTCCCTCCCACTCTGTCCTCCAATACTCATTTTCCCCTCCTCTTCTCTCAATCTAGTGCACACTTCCCTACCCCCAGAAACTGAGTTCCTTCTACCAAGCGAATAATCTTCTGCCTGCCAACCCATAAAGCTCCCTTTTCAGTTCTGTATTGCTCCCTGCCAGATCAAACCTGCCCGGCCTACAAGACCTGCAAGCTATTCCCCTACCATTCATAAGGTAAGGACTCAAAACCCCACAACTTTATCTTGCATAGTGTCTTTCATACAAACTTCAAAGTTGTTTGAGTAAACACACATTTGTGTGCAACAGTCTGAGGGGACTACTAATTTAAAATGATATTTTAGAATTTGAAGACTTAACATATCTTACTATTAATCCATTTCTAAAATGAGGGATAAAACACCAAACTTGTATTTAAGATGTTCACCCTAATTATACATTTTGTGTGTGTATGTGTGTACGCACGTGTTCACACACACACAATACAATGTTTATACACACACACAAAATGGATTGACAGATGTCAAAAATGACTGAACAGATTTGATAATCAATCTTTCTAAAAAAGCTCACCTTTTGTATGAGACCAAACATGGATAATTTCACCCTCAAAGAATTTGTTATGAGCAAGTTACATGTAACTGAGAAGGAATTTGGAACTCAACCTCAAGGATAGCGGGCATAAACTGGGCCTCCTTTAACTTACTGTGTACTGTTTTGATTTACTGGTTGGATTGACACTACACACGGTATTAAGATAAATTATTTAAATATTTTATTAAAGTTAAGCTATACAAATAATCATGTGGAAAGACTACAGACATTCTCACACGTATGTCCAAAAGCCCTAACAGTATCACTGATCATATAATTCAAATAAATGCATTCTCCTTGTCTCTCCTCTCTATCTTTGTCCTTTCATGTCCTTTCCACTCCTTTTCCTCTCTCTTTGTTTTTTCATCCCTTTTCTTCTCCCACACACTTTCAAGAAGGACCAATTCAGCACAGTGTGATATCAGCAGAGACCAGCAGCAGCTGTTGTTCCAGCTACAACAGTGAGATGATTTTAAAAAATCAAGGAACAGCTTTAATATATGTTATATGTAATAACTCTACTGAGGATTTGGACTTTAGCTACACTCAGTAGGGGTGCTTCATTACCTATATGTGGGAATACCACTTGTGTGAGGTCACAGTCTCATGGAGATAAATTCCATATCTGCTGTTTAGCCTGGTCAGTTGAAAACAGTCTACCAGATGCCATACTGATTTGCATCCACTTACTATTAATACTAGGGATACAATATATCTTTATCTTATCATTCCACACTTTGAAATTCTGAAATTGAAAGGAAATCTTCCCTCGAGGCAAAGAAGAAACCACATAAGATTATGGTGGGCTTTGTCCCTCACTTTGTTATTTGTTGTCCCAATCATTTTTTGTGTGTTTTGTCAGAAAGCCTACCAGGAGTGGGTTCAACAACCATTTATCCTGAACATTACATTGCCATCAATGATCACACTCACCTTATCCTCTGCAGGAAGATTTCCTTCTAATTCTGCTTTTCATCATGTTGTGCAATGAAGATCACAGAACCTCAAATTCAGCTTATGGCCAGCCTTCATAAATTGGGTACTATGGCCAATCCTCATAAATTATTCTTTTGGCTGCCACTGCAATTTACCTTCTCTCTCCTACCTATTTCTCTCTTCCACGGAGGGACTGGATAAACTCAGAAGATATAGAAACTTTTGCTTCTAGGTAATGGTTGTTAATTTGGCCCAATTATTCAGTCTCAATTCTACAGGACAGTTGACCTATATGAAATGGTGTTTTCAATCCACTTGATCATGGACACACACCCCCACGCATAAAAACCCAACATAATAAAGAGCATTAATTAGCACCTTTGTCACAGTCTAAATATACAGGTCAAGGATTGAATCAACATTGTTTATTATCAGTGGGTAAAGTAGATTGAAACAAGAGGGAGAGCTTTCACTGACCAAGGAGGAAAGTAAACTATGGAAGAGAACTGCTTACCCAACCTTTGCAATGGGGAGGAGGAAACACTGCTCTCCCCACCCACCTTTTCTCCTTATTTTGACTCCTTTTTACTACAGGACATATCTGAACACCTAGCACCATCCTTGCTCAAATAGGGAAGTAGCATTATTTCCCATTTTACAGATAGCAAAATTGAGACACAGAGAGATTAAGTGACTAGAGCTAGGTCACCAAAGAAGTCTGCTGGAGAGCTGAAACTAGAACCACATTTACATGCCTGAACCCCTTATTATTATTATACACTCTCTCACCTAAAGGTGGTCTGTATATTGATAGGACAGTGCAGAGAAACAGAGAAGTTGCCTCTGCTATGCCAAAGCCGCATCTCCACCCAACCTTACAAAGAGCACAAGGGGATGAGGAATAGTGGGGGCTAAAGAGAGCCACTTGCCTGCCACTCACTCTCTTTCCAGAAACAGCCTGAATGCACCAGGAAGCCAGCAGGCGTGATAATGGGTAAACTCACTTCTCCTCTGCCAGTGGCAGCAATTCTACAAGATAGTCAGGGAATCTGTGGCTTGCTTCACGTCCAATGATTCTATAAGCCACAGGGTAGAGAAGTCAATGGGAGTCTGCTCTCCAAGCCCAGAAAAGCAAGACTTGATTGAGGCCAGTGATAGCTCCTTTCTTCCTCCTTGAAGCTGAGGGAATACCTGTGACTGATCGCTCACCTGACACTTCCCAATCAGCTTTGCTTCCTTCCAGTGCATACAGAGCTCTTAGCACTGTGACCCGTTGTATTAATTTACAAAGTTTAAATGGGGACAGCAAGGAACAGAAGAGAACCTTGTTTTGTATTAAGTTGGATCAGACTCAAGATCTCACATAATCAATAAGAAAACTTTAACTCTATTTTCTATTACAACACACAGAGCTTGGACAAAGTTCCGCTACTTTTCTTTTACTTTGTTTCTGGAGGGACTACTTTTAGAGAAGATGTAAAAACACCAACCTAGCAAAGCTGCCCAGAGACTTGAAAGAGATTTACTGGAGGAAGTTTTCGATTTTGTTTCTCTTCCCACTCCTCCTGAGCCAGCCCTGTCTTTTCACCAGTTCTCACCAGCCCCAATTCTGCTGGCTGCAAGAGAATGCTGCCCACCTTGAACCAACCAGCCTACTCCACTCCCTCACTCATTGCAGTCATCAGAACCCACAAGCTCTGTCCAACATACTTGGCCAGTGCAATTTGTTGAGCACTGATCAAGAAAGTATTCTGCTGTTAAACAGCACAAGAAACATGGCAGTGATCAGCGCCTGTCTCTCACGCTTGAGAAGTGAGGAAGGAAGAGGAATGGGCTAGTGGAAAGTGGCCTGAGCAGGGGGTAAAGAGGTTTTAAGAAAAAAAAATGTGGAAGAAGAGTCCTAAATTTGGGACACTCCCTTTTCAAGTAGGCATGCTGGCAAACTTGTATGTTGGGACGCTCTAAAAGTAATCTAAACACAAGCAACATTACTGACACCAAAACAAATGCTCTCTTCGACTATTGCGCAGCAGAACCAAGAACAAGTTATGTGTGATCTTACCCCAGTAAATAAAATATTAACTGGCAAGACCTTTCCTCCTTGATCTTCCTTTTCTCTCCTATAAGTTTTCCCATATCCTTACACTTCTCCAAACATAGTCCTCATGGCCTCCACATCTTCTAGCACATACACCTCCCCTTTAATCATCTTCTATCCCACCAAGCCAAGATGAAAAGGCTGATCATATCTAACTTGTTTTAAATAAAAAGGTTCTAATCACTAACCAAAAGGAGAAATACTACAAGTTACTGTATTAAAAAAAACAAAAACAAACAAAAAAAAAACCGAGGAGTCCTTGTGGCACCTTAGAGACTAACAAATTTATTTGGGCATAAGCTTTCGTGGGCTAGAATCCACTTCATCAGATGTATGAAGTAAAAGATACAGGTATAATACATGAAAGGATGTGGGTTGCTTTACCAAGTCTTAAGTCAGTCTAACGAGATAAATCAATTAACAGCAGGATATCATGAAGTGGGTTCTAGCCCATGAAAGCTTATGCCCAAATAAATTTGTTAGTCTCTAAGGTGCCACAAGGACTCCTCGTTGTTGTTGTTTTTTGCTGAAACAGACTAACACGGCTACCACTGAAACCTGTTACAAGCAGGATCGGTGCTACCATTAAGGCAAACTAGGCAGTTGCCTAGGGCGCCAAAAAGCGGTGCCCCCAATTTTTTTTTTTTTACAGAGTTCCTACGCCCCCTCCCCGAGCGTGCAGTCGCCGCTCCACTTCTCCCGCCTCCCAGGCTTGCAGCGCCAATCAGCTGTTTGGCGCCGCAAGCCTGGGAGGGGAGGAGAATTAGAGCTGGGGCGGCATGCTCGGGGAGGAGACGGAGCAGAGGTGAGCTGGGGTGGGTAGCTGCTGCACGGCTCCCCGGGCCGGGGGGGTGGGGAGCTGCCGCAGTGGTGCCTCAGGGCGGGGGGTGGAGGGGAGCTGCCGCAGGGCTCCCCACCCCAGCTCACCTCTGCTATGCCC